>NC_092861.1:98948182-98949976 GCF_032062135.1 Pyxicephalus adspersus
CTCGTCCTATTCGGCTTGCTCCTACTTTCTGCTCATCTGTATTAGTCTGTCATTTGCAACCCCTATTTAATGTACAGCGCTGCGTAATATGTTGGCGCTATATAAATTCTGTTTATTATTAATATTATATAATAATATTAATAATAATAATAGTATTAACAGAGGGGAACATCGTTCTAGAAGAAAATAACCTACGAAAAAGAGGCTTAGAAAGAGGCTACTCAAAGAAACTTCTCAAAATGATGTACCATCGGGTACATCTCCTCAACAGACAAAAACCTCTTACCAAAAGACATGACTAAAACCAAAGATGCAACCACCTAAATTTTTGCAAGGTTCAACACCCACAAAGACGAACATGTACGACAGATGTGCTTGAAACATTAGCAAATTCTGACCTTAGATCCCAACATTAACAAATTTATCAGCAATACCCCCAACATAGTATTTTGTAAATCTCCATCTCTTAGGGATGATTCAGTGAGCAGTCATTTTAAAAATCCATCTGAAGCATGGAGACCCTCCATGAGATGTACCTTCAAATGTGGCCACTGTGGATTAATGACACACAATATATCTCTCCCCTGCAGCGATCAAGACTTGAAGGTGCGGTGCTGCACCTTTTTTCTTAAACTTAAAGAAAAAAAAACCACCAAGATTTTTACCTTACATAGAAGGGTTGTCTACCCTTCTATGTAAAGTAAAAATGCTAAGTTTAGGTACGCTTTAAATAGAGGTAGAACTCAAATACTACCAGTGCCATGTTTAAATCCCAGCCTTTATCACCTTATTGCCATAAAAAAAGTCTGAATGGCCTAAAGAAACTAGAGATAAGGAGACAACTACACAGACCTGCAGTAGTTTATTCACCAATCCTATGAATTTACTTAGTGACACAGTTTTACAATTTTAATTGTCCAACCAATATTGACAGGTACCATGCTGTATTGATTGTGGCAAATAAAACACTTTGCCACCTAATGGATTAATAGAAGAATGAAAGGCTCTCATTTTTTTCCCTCAACAATATTTCTCGTAGGACATGTTCACACATATAGATCCCACATATTCCTTTGCAAATTAATGGCAAATCACATATATACACATATATATATTAGTTATAATAAAAAACTGTAAAGGTATAATTTTACAGTACTGCATTATGACACTATGACATTATGACAGCCATTATTAGTATAGCATTTATTTATATTTAAAAAAATATATTACACAATGCTTTACAAAGCACATAGGTCATGCCACTAACTGTCCCTCAAAAAGGCTCACAATCCAATGTCCCCACCATTGTCATTAACTAAGGACAATGCATAATTGTTTGTCATGAAAAGATAACTTACTTGGTGCTCTAACTTGATAGTGATTTAACACTGTGAGGGCTTCAACTGCCTCATTCTTTGTTTCCCATTCTAGCAGGCCAGACAAGGTTTTAGATGAAGCTGCCGAAGACAACCAAGATAGAAATGTTTATTGGGTAAGCATTATCACCATAACAAAGGTTAGTCTATAACGTTTAAACTCTACTAACGTTTTGCATCAAACACTTTGTATTTTATGAACTTGGGAACTTGATAATCTTCACAGAGCTATAAGAAAAAAACAAAAACAATGTTATTATACCAAGAAACATATATGGCCATTAACCAGCTGAGCGTTACACGGATGTCTAGATTTCTGTACCAAAAGCGGTACACTGTTTTTCATGAATTTTTTTTTTTTAACTTGTAGACCTGTAACTTACAGAAATATGCCTGAACAAGGGTCTAGTAGATATCA
>NC_092861.1:98951786-99013197 GCF_032062135.1 Pyxicephalus adspersus
CCCTTCTGATCACTCTGTGTCATTCAAATTCCCCTTCTGATCAATCTGTGCTTTTTTTCCACTGTACGGCAGTTAGGACAGGGAACAGCAGGTGGCGCTGTGTCGGCTTCTTTTGCTCTGCTTTACAGACTGAAGACACGCGCTGGCAGAGGAGAGAAGAGACAGACGCTGCATGCAGCCAGAGACACACGCAGGATCGGGTATCGGGTGAGTATATTATTTTAATTATTTTATAACACATTTGTCGTATAGGACGCACTAACTTTTCTTTTCCCCCCCAGTTTTGGGGAAGAAAAAGTGCATCTTATACGGCAAAAAATACGGTAATAGGATCTTCCATTGTCATAATCTCGTTTACCCTTCTAAACCAGTGTGAAAGGGTGGGAGGAGAAGACTGCTTCCATAGTGAAGGAATGCAGGCTTTAGCAGCATTTAAAAGATGCTTAAGCAGAGAGTTGTGGTATTTTTTCTTAGACCAAATCACTCAAATGCAAAAGTGCCAGCTCACTGCGTACATTCACCTCTGTTAATTCCTCGATAACCGCTGCCACCTGTGACCAAAAGGGTACCAATATAGTGCATTCCCAGAATATGTGGAGTAGACTACCAGCTTCAACTCCACAACGCCAACATCGATCATTCACTCCTGGATACATTTTAACCAGCACTGTCGGTACTCTGTACCAACGTGTGAGTAATTTTTAATTCAATTCCTGATTAGAGTTGCTAAATGCAGCCTTATGGCTGTGTACAAAAGGCATTCCTGTTGTTCTGGGGAAAATGTAGAATCAAGGTTACATTCACATTTGTTTATAAAAGGTAAAGATGAGGGGGTGAGGTCTGTCAAAAGCAGATAAGCACTAGAGAGTTCCCCGAACGGGGCTGGACAAAAATCTGATGGTAGAGGGAGAGAGCGGAGAAAATGATGCAATTGTAGACTACGCCATATATCTAACTCCGGAAGATCATGAGCAGTTGACCGATCAGGAATATTCATCCATTCTGTACCCCTCAAAAAATGGGATGCCCTAAAAATTCCCTGTTCCTTCCAAGAACAGAACCTGGGGTCAGATACACCATGTTGAAACCCTGGATGTCCCAAAATAGGGGATAATGGTGAGGGGTAAGTACTCACTCCAGAGGTTTGGAAATACTTCTGTACAATACGTATAGTTGTTCCTATCAGAGGAAATTTGAGAATAGTTAAAAGTGCATCTGGTGGGGACCATATGGCCCATGCTAATGGGGTACCAGAGATAGTTCCCTCGAGCGCAACCCAAGGTTTGTGACCGCCATTCCTGCACCAATCTATAAAGCGCCCCACGTGTACCTCTTGTTGGTACAATAGAGGGTCGGGAAAGGCAATGCCTCCACCCAACTTGGGCAACACTTGGGCAACCGTAAAATCCGTCGCCCGATACGGGGGTTGTCACCCCCCCAGACAAAGCGGAGAAACTCCTGTCTAAATTTATATAGTACTTGTTGTGGGATATGAACCGGGAGGGTTTGGAGCAAATATAGCAGAGGTGGCATAATGTTCATCTTTAATATGTTGCATCTACCGAACCAGGAGAATGCGTGTTGTTTCCAACGCTGCAAGTCTCTCCTCACCGTATTCAATAATGGCAGAAAATTCAAATTAACCACTGATGACAGTTCTCTGGGGATCTTAGTTCCCAGATAAGTTATGGATGATTTTGCCCATTTAAAGGGAAAATACGATGTCAGAGTCTCCACTATCCTACCAGATAATGTGATAAGTTGAGCCTCCGATTTCTGTAGATTGATTTTATATTTAGATAACATTGAGTATCTATTGATCTCGGTTAATAAGTTGGGCAGGGAGAGCCTAGGAGATGAAACAAAAAACAGGAGATCATCTGCATAAGCAGCAACTTTATGAACCTGATTTTGCATACAAATACCATGGATACTAGGGTTTTCCCTGATATGCCTCAAAAAAGGTTCCAAGACTAGTATAGATAAAAGGGGAGATAAGGGGCACCCCTGTCGTGTGATATTGCTGATGGAGAAAGGTCTGGACAACAAACCATTCACTTTGACCTGCGCCGTTGGGGTGGAGTATAAGGACTCAACCCAGGTCACCAAGGTGGGGGGGTAAGCCTATATACACCAAGGTAGATTTAAAAAATACCCAATCAACTCCATCAAAGGCTTTTTCGGCATCTGCCGCCAACAACATTGCCTGTATCTTACATGAATGAATATAATTAATCAAATTTAGTGTTCTTACCGTATTGTCCCTAGCCTCTCAGCCAGGTAGGAAACCTCTTTGGGTGTATAAGAGATTGGATCAAGGGGGTCAGGCGTTTTGCCAGGATACCGCTGAATAGTTTAATGTCACAATTTAAAAGGGAAATTGGCCTATAACTGGAACATGAATTGGGGTCCTTTTCAGGCTGCCAATGTATCCACTCCTTCAGTCAAGGCATTAAACGCTGTTAAGTAGTGTGGTGAGAGTACAGAAAGGAATTTCTTATAGTACGGTAAGGTTAGGCCGTCAGGGTCAGGTGCTTTCCCAGTGGCCGCTTTAGTAATAGCCGAGGCCAGTTCTTCTGCCGTGATCGGGGCCCCCAGGAACTCCACCGCCTCCGGGGGGAAGGCGGGGAGTCTCAAGGAGTCAAGATATGCTCTGAATAAATCTGTCTTTGTGGGATCTGCATCCGTGGAAGCATTGTCATCCAAAATATACAATTTGTCAAAAAATTACCTGAAGGTCCCTGCAATGTCTGAGGAGGTGTGCACCTTTCCGCCCGATGGGGAGCTCATACTAGGGATATAGGTTTTCGCTCTTTTTCCCGAAAAGCTTGAGCTAAAGCCCTGCCACATTTATTGGAATATTCGTAGTATTATCTCTTACACTTGGTGAGCATAAATTTGGTTTTACACCGTAACCACTCTCTAATTCGCTCTCTTATACCCACTATTTGCTGCTCGATTTCCACTGTGTGACGTCTTTTATGGGTGGCCTCCAAATTATGCAACTCTGCCAAAAGCTGATTTAGTTTAGCCTCTCTCTCCCTTTTGCCCCTGTGACCCAACTGAATGAACAGACCTCGGATGAGCATTTATGTGCCTCACAAAGGTGGAGTGGATTATCCACAGAAGGAGCATTAATTGCAAAAAAGGCCTGACCTGAGCTCAACCTCAGTTTGTTCACGCATCTCCGGTGAATCCAGTAAAAAAATCATTTAATTTCCAGGAGTAAGATTTCGGTTCAGATGACGATGTTTGCACAGTTAGAGAGACTGGGGCATGATATGAGATATCTGCAGATATCACTTTCGGTATGGAGGAATGTTTAATGAAAAAAAGGTCAGTTCTCGAATATGTCTTGTGCATATGGGAATAGAAGATGAAATCCTTCTTGGTTGGGTGTAAAATACGCCAAATATCCACTAGTTGGTATGTATGTAGAAGGCGTTTTATCTTCCTTAAGGCAGCATCAGACATAGCCGATGCACCCCTTGTCACATCTATTGATGGGTTGGGAGCAAAATTAAAATCGCCTCCCACAATCACTGTGCCTTTGCTAAAGTCTTTTATGACTCTAAGCAGAGAGTCCAAAATAGTGCCTGGCCTGTGTTGGGAAAGTAAACATTGACAAAGGTATAGATATGAGAGTCAATTGACCCTTTAATCATAACATACCTGCCCTCAGGATCTGTGCATAAAGCTAGCAGAGACCAACGAACCGATTTATGAAGTAAAATACAGACACCCCTGGATTTGGAGTCAGCGGAGGTACTATGGTACAATTTGTCTAAATAGCGATCAGTCATTTTCTGCACATGCCCATATTTAAAGTGGGTTTCTTGTAAGAATGCCACCTGACAGTTACATCTATAGAGCTCCCGTAATACTAGGGAACGCTCGATAGGGGAGTTTAGCCCTTTTAAATTGAGAGAAGTAATTTGTAATGCCAAGGAAAGGTGAGAAATAGAAGGGGATAGGTGGGAAATGTGTCCTAAGTAATGTAGGACAGAAACAAAAAACGATTAGAACAAAATACTAAAGATAATAAATCTTTTAAGCTCCAAAAAATATAAAAATCCTTCAAAGAAGGAGGAGCCGACCTAAGTGGGGAGGAGGTACTCCACAGAGGCGAGCATATGCTCGCCGACGACTATCATATCCAAATATATATTTTAAGAACCTGCTCTTGAGTAACAAATAACAAAACACAGGTTACACAATACCCGCATAGTCAATATTTGCAAAAAAAACACAAATATACATATACACAATAAATATACACATGGTATTATGTCCCTAGCCTGTGAAACTGTAGATCAGAATCTCTCCGGTACACCTCGTATACAAACACAAGTTGATCCCAGCGAGATCTGTCTCTACTAGAGTCACCCAAGCCAACAGTAGTCAACCATATACATTTAATTAACCTAGTTTATTTATCTAGGCAACAAACAGTATTCATCAACAGAAAGTACACCTATAACATTCCAGGGCAAAGTAGTAACGACCTATTAAGGATCTGCAGTATTAGGACTACATTGGTATGATACAAATATTATAATAAGCCAACTTGCATCACCATAATACTAAGACCTTATTTGGTCCAGCCTGTGGACAAAGCAATGGACCTGTATGACCAATCCGCTGTCTGCCTTGTGTGCTTTGTGGTCTTGCTCTCCTTGGTGATGTAAAAGGGACCTCCATTGGCATTGCCAACCAGTTTGGAAGTTCAATCGGTGGCAGTTGTAGAAACTAAAATATAGCTGGAAGCTGTGAGTGCCTATGTAATGCAAAGATAGATTCATTCCTAGTAATCAACAAACGGAATGGGTAACCCCATCTGTAGGAGGCCTGTGCTGTGCGAATAACATCCAGCAGGGGTCGCAATGCCCGGCGCATTCTCAATGTATAGCTGGACAAGTCTGGTAGAAGTTGAACCGGGGCCCCATCAAAGTCCATAGGGCCATTCCACCAAGCTTGACGCATTATTTCTTCTTTTATATTGTAAAAGTGTACTCGACATAGTACATCTCTGGGTAAAGATCTATTAGCAACCCTCGGCCCATTCACTCGATTTACTCTATCCCAGGGGTCAGCAACCTTTACTATCAAAAGAGCCATTTTGCCTCCTCTTCCACTAAAGAAAAATAGTCTGGAGCCGCAAAACATAACACAGTTCATAAACTTTTAAAAGTTTTAATATTTTTTAAATTTTACCTGTTACAACAAGTGTGCATGTGTAGGCCTACTTTGAAATAAATTAAACACTGAACTATGCCCCTAGAAGCCTCCAGCTTCTAACGTATCATCCTGTTACATTAGAAGCTGGAGGCTTCTAACCTAACAGGGTAGATTTTTTTGATGGACAGAGTTCTTTATGTTCTGACGATGCCTTAGCAATGAAATTTTAAGGGGCGTTAGCCACAGGTGTCCCTCATTTGCAGCTTTAATTTTGTTCACCTGTACCCCCCAATCTTGAGTAATTGGGGTTCAGGTGCTAGAAGCCTCCAGCAATGTGTAACAGGGTAGATTATTTTGATGGGCAGAGTTCTTTTTTTTCTGACGATGCCTTAGCGATTCAAATGTAGGTGGTGTTAGCCATAAGTGTCCCCCAATTGCACCTCTACTTTGGTCACCTGTACCGCCTCCCCCGTTCCAGAGAAATTGGGGTTCAGATGCTAGATACTTCCAGCAATGTGTAACAGGGTAGATTTTTTTGATAGGCAGAGTTTTTATGAATTTTTAGGAGGTGTTAGCCACAGGTGTCCCGTACTTGCACCTCAAATTTTTTTCACCTTTACCCCCGTTTCCAGGTAAATTGGGGTTTAGGTGCTAGAAGCCTCCAACAATGTGTAACAGGGTAGGGGTTTTTTGATGGGGGGAGTTTTTAGGAGGTGTTAGCCACAGGTGTCCCCCACTTGCACCTCTAATTTTGTTCACCTGTACCCCCTTCCTGTTCCAGAGAAATTGGGGTTCAGGTGCCTCCAGCAATGTGTAACGGTAGATTTTTTTGATGGGTAGAGTTCTTTATGTTCTGATGATAGCCTAACAATTAAATTTTAGGGGGTGTTAGTCACAGGTGTCCCCCACTTGCACCTACATTTTTGGTTTTGTACATCTCCCTATTCCAGAGGAATTGGGGTTCAAAGGAGGGGGATGTCATTGTACACACCCATTTGTACACGCCCCGTGGTAGATTTATTTCACTGGTAGATTTTTTTCATTAGAACACCGGATAGGGAATCCCCCTCCTCCGCAGTGTCTTGGGAGGAAGGGGATCCCCCATCAGAGATCTCCCCGTGGCAGCCGAAGGGAGCCACAACTAGGAGGCTGAAGAGCCGCATGCGGCTCCAGAGCCGCAGGTTGCAGACCCCTGCTCTATCCAGTTCTAGGGCAGCTGTTGGTGACCAATTTAAAATCATCATTGGAAGGGAGTTAATTCAGTCCAGTTTCTAGGTGTACTGTTGGGTGGATACTAACATGTGGCTCCATATGTGTAGCTGAAGATACAGGTAGCAGCATATGAGTGAGAGGGCACGGGTCCACACTGCAGTGTGGCTCAGAGGAGGTTGCAGGAGAATCAGCCGAGGCATCCTCATCAGACTCAGCGTTTCCAAGTGTAGAGACACGCTGCGGCACCATCTTCACAGCAGCTGCATGGGAATCCGCAGCCAACGTGAAAAACTGCCTAAGACCGCGTTTTTTTTGAGACCTGGAGGCTCCGGGTGTCTTCTGCTTGTGAGGCATGAGTGGGTGAGTCAGGAGGAATCGTAGCGGGGTGACCAGACTGAGTAGGAGCCGCCGGCTGCATGGAGCTCACAGAAACAACGTGCTCAAGCCTTCATTGCGTGACCACGCCACCATTGCTAGGTAGTATTGATAAGGTCTTCATGCAAATAAATCCAAAGAAAATATATGACCAATTTGTCATGCAGTTTAAATACTTTGTTTTTTTGAGCAAGTCTTGCCATTACATTTAACCTCCCTAGCAGTAATCCTGAGTGTGGCCCGGGGTGAAAAATCCATACCAAAAGCAGTAACCCCAAGCCACACTCGGGGTGGAATTGCCAGGGCCGGCATCTGTGTCCTGGACATATGACATTGGGGACGCGAGGCTAGGGGAAGCAGATGCCAGCCGGGCAGGGTGACCGTGTGGCAAGACTTTGAGGCTGGGAGACGGGACCAGGCGAAAATTTAAATACCGTTTTGACATTTAAAAATCATTATTATTCAGACCACCAGGGAGGTTAAAGGGGAAATAATAATTGTTTTGGCTTAGGTTTATTTGCCTTCAATTTTTTAATCTGACGTTTAATGCTTTTTATATCTGTCCAGCACAGATTTTCTTTTTTTTTTTTTTTTGTTTAACAGGTTTTTAACATTACAGCATTTCGAAAAAGGGGAGGGGAAATCAAAAGGAGGGGGGGGGGGGGGCCAAAAAAAAATGGGAAGGAGAGTGTCTCAATGTTAGTAGAGTCCTGGAAATCCCAAGTGACGATAAATCTGGAAAAAAAGTCCCAACTCCAGCAGTTGTGGTTCGTTCCAGAAAGCATAAAATATATATAGCATACAGTGTTGAAATATAAGAAAACATGGGCGACATGTTGAGCATAGAGTATATGGATGAGATAGCGTGTCTAGAGTCTATTCCTGCACAGATCTCTGGAAGTTGGATGTAGGTGGCAAAGATCGCAAAAAATGCAACGATTACGCCACCCTCCAGAAATCCATAAATATTTATTTAACAGACTGCGGTAACTTATTAAAGTGTGGTTTACAAAAAGTTAGAAAGTGGAAATTGTCATACTTACCCGTAATTTTACCCGTAAAGTCCTCCTGGCAGGATGCACAAATGCGTCAGTTCGCCCCCTGATCTCCATAAGACCATCTTACCAAAGCTATAAAAGTAACCTCCCTCTTGTCACCCTTGGGGAGACAGGGCCACTAGGGGGGGGCTACGGCTTGCACAAGAGTGGTGTGAGCCCTGAGAAGGGCCAAGGTGCAGAGTCTAAGCAGTAACTAGGTCTTCTTCAGAGCCTCTGATGGTGAGGATGTTGTGCTGCTGGTTACTGCTAGGTTGCAGTCCTTGGGCACACCAGGGTGGGCAGGATGAAACATAGTACCAAATCACAAAGCTGAAGAATAGTCGAAGAAGGCCAGGGTTGTGGCAGGCAGCAAGCAAGAGAGGTCAGGTCACACACCAGGGGTCAATTTCCAGGGATCCAAGACACAGACACCAGTCACACAGGGGTCACTGTGGACACAGGGAACACAGGAAACACTGGATGCAACAGTACAGGTGACAAAGGGATATCCACAGAGAGGAACACTGGAACAGCACAAAGGAAATGGCTGGGAAACAGACTGGGCAACAAGGGGTTAACACGGGAGCAGGACACAGGAATCACTGGATTAAGCAACAGGTGTACAGGAACTAGCTCAGTAGGACTAGTGGCCCCGCACTAGTGGAGACTTGTTGCGCGAACACTGAGTGCTGTGTCGGAGCTAGCTATATAGCCAGTGATGGTCAGGAGGCTATTTTCTGATTGGCTGGCGAAACTGATAGCTTGTTCGTGTAGGCACGCCCAGAGTCAGAATTGCCTGCATGCGCAGGAGAGAGGCATCTGCACTATAGTGAGGAAGAGGTAAGTGTGACACCTCTCCCCTGCAGGTGTTATTTAACAAGCTCACGACAGGATAAGGGAGGGAAACATGCTGTCAGGAGAAATTCACAGTAAAAGAAAATTACAGGTAAGTATGACAACAATTTTCAACTTTCCTAACAGCATGCACAAATGGGATGTAGCAAGCAATAACAAAGTGAGGGAAGAAAACAAACAATGCCACAGTTACTCGTTAGAAAGAGTCACTCCAAGGTGGCTGAAACTCCATCGTATAAAGCAAAATGAATGTTTGAAGACTTCCAACTGGTTATTTACAGATCACTTTAGTAGAAACATCTGAAATAAGGTTGCCCCTTCCCTAGTTGAATGTCTCCTAACTTCCTGAAAAGGATACCACATGTTATTAAAAACCCTAGGATGCAAAGTCTGTCAAATATACAGCTGTTCTATATAGTACTGCTAGGGAGGCTGACAGGAACATTAACAACTAGAAAATAGTTTGTTTTTTTGTTTTTGGTTAAATAGAGAAAATCTACCTCAGGTTAATGAGAGCCTTTAGAAAATCAGTCTTTCAACGCTGAGGGATTACTTTCAGGTGGAATGACACACAGAATACACCTTAAACAAGACACTCAATGATAGAAGCATTTAAATTTTCAGAAAGATAGCAATCTGGCTTCATTCCAAGAGGGTGCATAGCTATGAAACCTTGTTTGTCATGGTAACAGTAATCAAAAATTTAATTTCCTATTTCTTATTGAGCAGACCTTGTAGGACCAGAGGCAAGTCTTATGATGAAAAGAATGACTTTACTTAACACTTCAATTTCACAACTGATTTAAAGAACTGCCACTGCAAAAGATGTTCCACCCACTTGGTGGTTGTGGGGGCTGACACTTGGACCTAAACAAGTTAACCTAGAGTTCCTCGTCCAAAGTTGAATGCAGAAAATTCTGGACCCTGTGCTGGTGATGGGTTAACAAAGAAAACCCTTGATTCTGCTATTCAAATAAAAACAGTCCCGGGCAGTTAGGGATAGAATGAGGCTACTGGCCCTGGAAAAGTTATTCCTGGCAAAAAAGAATAAAAGAAGTAGCCATCATAATCAGAGTTAACACCTTTACAATTTCCACCAATGGGAAATAATTACCATTGCTTTTCATGAATCCTTCCTTATTTTTTAGTAGACCTCTCAAGATCAGTGGTATTGGCTCTAAAACGTAAAGTAGGGAAAAAAAAACAATGTTCTCATGAAAAAATCACTGGCCAGTATTTGCTGGCACTTGATCACTAGAGATGCCATTAGGTCTATCGACTTAAAAAGTGTCTGGCCACTCGTTGAGAAATGATCTGATCATATTAACAGCCAACAAATTTTCAGGCTGGTGGTTAGGAGACAGAAAAGTTGAGATGCTTTTTTGTCCATGAAAAATAAAAAACACGACTGCAACTTGGTGGAAACAAACTTTGTTCCACTTTGTCTGGCAATGTACAAGATCTGACCTGTTCACAGTTACCTTGACTTTCTGCTGACACAAGAGCAAAGCGAAAGCTTTCAAAAGTCTCGGGACTGCCCACAATTTACCAGATTGGAGTGTTATTGATGGGGAACCTTTAAGACTGGCATCTAAGGTGACTGGAATCCTAGTCCTGTGCCTCAGAGCGATTTCCCAAGACAAATTGCAATGGGAGGACTACTATCCCAAGTCTTGTCAGACTGACCAGGGCACACTGAGTCTGTTCTCCAACATGGATCAAGGAAGCACAACTGGTACCCAAACATGTGCTATCCTATCTAATAGAATCCTATCTAACCTATCCTAATGGAAATAGACAACATCAGCCTCAGAAATACCCTGCATTCCATGCAGTTGTGTTAATTGCCCAGAAACAGTATTAAAATATATGACTATGGTAGGGACATTAGATTGTGAGCTCCTCTGAGGGACAGCTAGTGACACGACTATGGACCTTATAAAACACTGAGCAACACTTCACTGCTATATAAATACTACAAAATGATATTAAGATTATAGGAATTATCTTGCTGGCAGTGTTGAACCCTCTAAAACTCTTTGAGCCCACACCATCATTTGTTCTGTCTTGTAGGAAGGCAAAAGTGTATTGAATTTTATCCTCAAATTTCTATTCCCTGCATTGGCCATAACGGACTCTTCTGATTTCTGTTTACCAAAGTCAGAGTTTGCAGAATTGTCTTCTTGTGACTCTGCCAACTTCATATGGATATTGTCAGCAAAAGAACATTGTTCAAGTAGTGACATAGGCTAACTCCCTGAACTATGGCGAGGTTATCACTGTGTCAAACGTTTTATTAAGCATCCTGGAGCTATGGAAAGACTGAAGAGTAGACAGGTGAACTGGAGGCATTTGAAACATAGCAGACAGCAAGAATGTCTGGTGGCATTCTACAACTGAGACAGGCCTGTAAGCTTCTGCTAGATCTATTGAAATCATCCAATGAGCCAGACCAACGACTGACAAAGTCATCTACAATATTATCATACAAAACCTCCTAGTGTGAACAAAGAGTTTTAAATCCTTCAGGATCTCATCAGAGAGCCTGAAAAACTCCCTTCGGTAACCATGTTACCTGACTGAAACCACCAAGGGTGTCAGCGTGCTTTCCCAAATGCTGGAAAACAATCTTGTTTCTATCTTTGACGTTTGGATTGATACACCTTCAGAAGATTTTACTTAGGCTCTTTTTAGATTATCTGACTAGGGACAGGAAATCTCTTGCCTCTTGCAGTTATGCCACAACTTGGCACTTTGCCCCCTGTGATCCTCTGTATACCTTCTTCCAAATAGCATCTGGGCAGCATACAGGATCTGTTTATCTGCCCACTTTAAAAACAATACACCTATCCTAATACTACTGCATGGCAACAAATAGACCTGTTGTGGTGTAGATTTGCTTCAAGTCTCCATCTAGACCAGTGGTGGCAAATCTACGGCACGGTTGGCAGACATGAAAGTGGCATCTTGTATTGCGCTGTCCTAGTTAAGGGAAGTACAGTATGAAAGCGGAAGGCACAGAACAGAGCTACACAGCCCAGGGAAAAAAAGCCAATCTGCTGTACCCAGTCAGGACCGGGTGAACACAAGGCTTGTGGCAGAAGGCAAGTTCCTGTTGAATGTAATGAGAACCCTGTAACTGTGTTGCTGTCCACAGTGCTTTTAAAAAAATTGTTATACAATTTGCATGTAATTAGCAAAACTCCCTGCATTCTTGTAATGCGAGATATAAATAAAATGTTTTATTATTTTTGCTGTCTGCACCCTACTAGGAAGATGTTGATCATTTTCTGTGTTAGTGTCAATGTTTTAGTTACTGAAATAAATGAAGGTGGTATTTCTGCCCTGTGGTGATGTCATCTAGCCTAGATAGATGCTTTTAAAGAGGGGATTGGACACATTTCTGGAGGTAAAATCCTTCATAGGTTACTAGCCCTGATGGGCATGTGCTACCTCCTTTTTATAGATGTGGGCCACTGTGAGATACAGGAGTTGGACTAGATGGGCCATTGGCTTGATCCAGCAGTCTCTTCTTATGTTCTTATCAGGTTATCAGTTTGGTGCTCATTGCTGGTGTGGGGTTATGGATTGGTTCTGTCAGAGAGCGATTGCTGTACATTGAATGAATGACATCCACACTTACTGACATCTGTTCTGTGCGTCCAGTACAAAAAATGGGAGCTTGTATGGATGATCGAGGTCTGCACGCCTCCTGTGTATGGGAAATGAGCGCTACACCTTTTTATTTGATTTATACAAATTCCCCAGGAAGTAGGTCCAACGCATGTACAGTGGAGGTGAATCAAAGGCAGGAAATGCACTAAGATGCCTTTTTCAGAGCAAGCCAATAGCTGGTGGTAAGTGGAACATTGATCCCTTGCGCTGGTGGTCCGCAAATGCAAAATGAACCCCAGCTAAGAATCACTGTTGATTCAGGGAATATCCATTCGGGGTAACTTTGGGGGTCCCCCTTACATTAGCCCCATGCTCCATCGGCGATCGGATGATCCCGCTGTGATGCCGGGGCGCTTCTCTGTCGGGGGGTGTGGCCGGGCGGGAAATTTAAAAGCAGAATACAGAGTAATCTGCTTTTAAATGCCGCCCGGGTCCCCTCCACCCCACTGCTCGCATCTGCAGTTAGATGCATTGCACCATGCAGGATTGCGATCACCAATAGCAAATTCTGGGGGTGATGCCAGCGAATGCCAGATTTTCCGCTAGCATCACCCCCGGAATCTACTACAGCTGCTCGCATCACCCGGAGATCAGCCTCTGAGTGATGCGAGCAACTTCAGCAGAGTGAGCGGGGCAGGACATCCCCACCGCATCACCCGGCAAGATGTGTGACATCTTCCGGGTGATGCAATGGATTCTGGGGGCGGAAAATTTAAAAGCAGATTACTATGTAATCTGCGTATAAGATTTTTTTTTTACAGCAAAAAACACAGCAAAACATAAAATAAAAGTTCAAATACATATTGTAGTGCACCATCACTAGTGCAGTGCAGTGCAGTGTAGTGCAGTGCGGTGCAGTGTAGTGCAGCATCATTGCCCAGTGCCCCGATTTACATTTTGCCCACTATTAGCCCTGACCTTGATCTGACCTTTTGATGACTTATAAATCACTTCCTGAATGTATCATTTCATCACTTTGTCTTTGACCTTGATTGTTCCTGACTGATTGCTGGAGACTGCATGGCATCCAAAAGGCATCTCGCCGGCACAAGCGCTGTTTTGGAGGAATGTGAGAGCAGCGATAGCGATTTGGAGTCCCTTGTGGAATCGAACGATAGTAATTCACCAGCGAAAGTGAACTGAGCGACGATTCTAAAATCTAAGGTCAGTGCTGTGCACACATGGTGCCTTATTGACCTTGATGTGGACCAGGCAGCACCACCAAGATTTCCATTCACTGGCGCACCTGGGATGAAAATTGAGGCTGAATGCGACGACCCCCTGGCATACCTGAAGTCGTTTTTGTTCATTTTTTTATGCAAACATGTATGCTGCTTTGTGTTTGCTAACTTTTTACATTTTTTTATGCCAACATGTATGCTGCTTTGTGCTAACTTTTTGAAATTTTTTGCCAATTTTTTTTTATGTAAACATATATGCTGCTCTGTGTTTGCTAACATATTACTTGCAACCTTCACATTATAAAAGCACATATCCTAAAATACATTTTTTATTTTGTTTTATGCAGGTACACTGGACAACAACAAAGTGCTCCACACCTGAGGTTTGCAAGAAGCAGAAAGTGGGAACCTGTGACCAAGGATGACATTTGGCTGTTTTTGGGCTTGGTGATCCTGCAGGGAGTTGTGGGCAAACCCATGCAGAAGTGGTACTGGTCCAAGAATAAAATGATTGCCAGTCCATTCTTTTGCACACTCATGCCAGAATACCGCTTTTCCCTCATCATGAAGTACCTGCACTTCGCAAACAATGATTAATTTGATGAGACTACCCATCCTGCACCAAAACTCAAGAAAATCTCCAGCAAACCTATGTCTCAGAAAGAGATGGCAGCATTGACGAAAGTCTAATGGTTTACAAGGGGAGGCTCAGCTGGGTGCAGTACATTGCGTCAAAGAGGGCACGATTTGGCGTGAAGACCTATATGCTGTGCAAATCCTCAACTCGCTACATCTGGAATACGGTACTGTACACTGGAAAAGGGACACAGTTCAACCCCAGATACAGCCATTATGGATTGGCAACATCTTCAGTGCTATCCCTCATTGAGCCATCAGGACTATTGTGTCATAACTGACAATTTCTACACCTCTCCTGAGCTTTATGAGTTCCTTCTGCAACACAGAACAGTTGCCTATGGAACCTTTAGGGCTAACTGGCACAACCTGCCATCATTGTTTGCAAAATGGAAGCTGAAGACAGGAGAAATTGTTGCCTGGCAGAAAGGAAAGGTCATGGCCCTGAGATGGTGTGACAAGAAAGATGTGTACCTGATGAGTACTGTCCATGATACCTCCACCGTTCTGGTACACACAAAACGTGGGAAAAAAAAGTGATGAAGCCACAGGTGGTGACTGACTACAATAACACCATGGGAGGTGTCGACAGAGCTGACCAAGCCATGACATTCTACCCAGCGATGAGGAAACAGCAAAGGAAGTACTACAAGAAGATTTTCAGGCATCTAGTTGAGCAGTGCCTATGGAATGCCTACGTTCGGTACAAAAAAAAAAAAATAGTCAGAGGCCTGTGAATCATTCAGACTTCATTTTGCAAGTTTCCATAGTCAAGAACCACCAAACACCATCAGTGGCGATGAATAGACCTTGCCCACCAACCCAGAAAAAGGCGGCACCTACAAGGATGTGTGTGGTTTGCTGCTCAAAGACCGATTACAGAGGAAGGAAGAAATGCAAGGAAACCAGGTTCTACTGCCCTGACTGTGATGTTGGACTTTGTACAGCACCCTGCTTCAAAATCTACCACACCATGGATGTCTAGTAAAAATTAAAATATTTTTTTTCTACAATCTGCATTTAACTTATATTTTATTATTTATCAATAATATTGCACCCTTGTTTGGAAAATTTTAGTGAGGAATTTTTGATAAAATATTTTTTTTGATAAATTACAGTTGTGGTCTATTTCATTATTTTTTATAATTATGATTTATATTTATGTAATATATTATAATTTTATGATTATAATATAATAAATAAAATTGTTATACACGGGAGTTAATCCTAAGAATTACAGGCCCACAATATAAACAAAAAATTCTATGCAAAAAAATTAGATCACTTTTTGCATAAAAACACTTAGAATTAGAATGCTAGGGGGGTTAAAGATTGAGTCCAGCACACGGCAAGTGATGTTAGTCAGCAGCTCAACACTGACTTACAAAAGGCAGCCTGTTACTCCATGTGCTTGGATGAAAGCACAGATATAAATAATCAAGCAAGGCTAGCAGTAATTTTGCATTATGGTGTTGGTGACATTATGAGAGAAGAGCTGGTGAAACTGGTGTCTTTGACTGAAAGAACACAAGAGAGATATCTACAATGCTGTGATGGAGGGTTTTTTTGTCACAAGAGATAGGACCAGAAAAAGTGGTTTCAATTACAAGTGATAGGGGACCTTCTATGGTGAAGGCAACATCTGATTTCATACAGCTCTTTGTAAAAGATACAAAAACATCAAGGTATTCAGTTCCATTGTATTATACATTAAGAAGCTTTTTGTGCCAGGGAAAGCAGCAAAACATTTAATGATGTCCTCAAGAGTTTCATAAACATGGTGAATTACATCATGGTTTGTGCTCTGAAATTTCAAGTTTCAAGCACTTTTTGAGGAGGTTCAGGCACAGCATAATTGTTTACTTATGTATAATAAGGTCTGGTGGCTGAGCAGAGGACGAATCCAGGAGAGATTTGTAGCCTGCTTGGATGAAATTAGGCTGTTTAATAATGAAAAAGGGCAGGCATACCCACAGCTCACTGATATGGCCTCGCTTACTAACCTCATGTTTTTACAGATTTTCCACTACACTTCAATGTACTGAACAAACTCCTCCAAGGTGTAAGGAAAACAGCGGAAAGGGTGTTTTGAGAGAAAACTGAAGGTTTTTGAAAGAGACTGAAAGTGGGCTGCTGAAATATTTTCCATATATAAAAATGCATTTTACAGTTCCATAAGATGGAGACAAACTTGTGTGAAACACTAGAGAAGATAGAAGGGATGACAAAAGACAGCACAGTTAGTTCTGAAAATGAAATCCTTAAAGTGTGGAATTCTCTGCCTTAGGATTGCTTTCCTTACTTTGTTTGGATCGTTTTATGCTTGGGAGCAGCTGTTTTCAGCTTTGAATTATGTCAAAATCTATTTTTTTGACCTGAGTGCTGCATGTGTTGCTCTCAAACTTAGAAAGTATGAGCCAAGGTTAGAAAAAAATTATCAGCATGTATACAAAAGGCAAGAATTCAGAATAATTGTTCAAAAGCACGCCAAATGCAAACTTTTACCTTTCAATAAAAAGTTGTTTGTATCATTGAAAGCTCTGTTATTGTGTTTTTCTTTGAAGACAAAAGATGTTAATGTATAATATAAGTTGTTTTTTCTAAATCTCAGTATTCACGTTAAATTGCCGTGTTGGCACTTTGTGATAAATAAGTGGGTTTTGGGTTGCAGTTTGGGCACTCTGTCTCTGAAAGGCTTGCCATCACTGATCTAGACACTGACCCAGAGAATTCTAAAGGGAAAATAATTGGACTTTCCTTTTAAAATGTGGGATATACCTTCTTTAGGTGAAGAACAACCACTTTTTACTCTCCTTGACTCATTTTCCTTATCTCAGCATGCATATAGCACACACCTGCTTAGATGGTAATGTTCTCGCACCACATGCCCAACATAATTCACTTTCCGGGTGGTCCACTGATTTGCTTCTGGAAAGAGAGGTTGATCTTTTTCAATTGTGTAGATAGATTGAAAAAAAAAATATTCTACAAAGCCAAATTAGAGACAACGAGAATGAATAAAAAAAAAGAGGAGGGTGGCTGTTCATCATAGAGCCTGCGATCTTAGTCAGGAGTGGCGTGATGGTCCAGCCAAGGTGATCTTATAGATTTAGACAGAATGGTTGACACTAGCGGACATCTTTTCCAGCACCATGGTATCCAACAGTCTGGACATTACTGCCTGAAAGTTAAGGGAAGGTTTCTTCCAAGCTGCTGCTATCACCTGGCGTGTGGCCAGAAAGATAAATGATATTAATTTACATTTACTCCTAGAAAGGGTGGGGGTTAGGCTTATGGAGCAGAGCTGCCCAAGGATCCCTTCAAATAGACTCATGCAGAACCGATCTAATATAATTAAAGACGCATAGGATAATGTAGGGTCTGCCATGAGGTAATCCTTCGAGGAGGGCATCCAAACAATATTGTGTAGTGGTACCGAGAGTAGTTCTCCCTCATAAATATAAGCCCAGATGCGAAGATCTTGAAGGCGATGTAGAGCCACTAAAAGAGCCAATTGGGCTGCTAGCAGATATTTGTAAAAAATTGGGAAAGTCCTCCATTCAATTTGAACCAGTATAGCACTTTCTCTGGCACCGGTGGTCTACTGGGGTGCCAAATAACTTTCTAAACCTTTTAGGAGGGGGAAAGCCCCTGAATCAACTTTTGGGTCCTAAGGAACCACTGCTACAATACGCTAGACCAGGTAGAGAGAAGCATACCCTGACTTCCTGGTATGCTTTCTTGGAGGGTTTTTATCCCACAACAGAAAGAAATGACATTAAACACTATTTTTTAAAAGGTGGTGCCCATCTTCTGCATTAATTCCCTACCTGTGCTGCAGCTTTTGTGCCTGTGAGGCGGGAGTAGGTGAACCAGCAACTAAAAGTAATATTTCTATCTTATATATGTACCCACACAGAACCAAGTACATACAAAAGCTACAAATAAAATTTCCTATCCGACTTCCTGCCAGTCAGCATAGCAGCCAGACAGAAACAGCAAACAAAAAAAAAATATTTCAAAACGGCGCCTGCTGTAGGTAGAATGCTGATGGTCGCCTAACAAAGCTGATGCTAGAGACAACAAATACACCCTGCTGGAGTAGTTTGGGGATTAACAACATTATGGAAGTAAATTGAACTCATTAACATCTAATAGATTTATTAAATGTACAAGTAACAAAGAAAAAACATCCAAGGGCTTTCCCACAAAACACCACAGGATGATAAACAGGTATTATAGAATAACAGAATCCTGGTAGAAACACCATCAGGCAGAACAACAGTCCACTAAACCAAATTGTATGTAAAAAAAAAAAAAAATTAAACCAAAATTCTACCAAATTATATGCAATGCCTATTGTTTGAGGCTTAGACTGCAATTTCAAAGAGCCATACAGCAGGTGGCCCAGAGGTACAACAGAAAGCAAAGATATTCTTTCATTCCAACTCATCTCTACTACTGCCATTTGTATGATGGCTGTGAGATGAGGTTTTTGCTGCACATGTACAAGGCACTGAGCATTTGTTTTGAACAGCAAAAGAAAATAGAAACAGGTAAAACACTTTCTTTGCTGCTCACCTACTCGCAACAAAGGGTTATTTAGGCTCCATATCACAATACCCTTTGCACCAGGGTTCAAAAATCATGATGGATTTACCATCCGCGATGGAACTTCCCCCTTGGAGAGGCTGAGCCGGGTGGGGGAAGTAGGGGAAACAAATGTTTCGTCCCGGAGCAAGGACAGATTAAGAACTCCTGCAGGGGAGAGGAAGATTACTTTTATAGCTTTGGTAAGGTGGTCCTTTGGAGATCAAGGGGCGGAACCTATTTGTGCATGCTGTCAGGAGGAGTGTCAAGAAAATGCACTTCCTGATCTTACATGTCTGTGGCCAGTCACACACACATTTTGACACGGCACAGAGAGAAAGACCCCCTTAAAATAGGCAGAGGCTATTTTATCCTCAGCAGTAATGGTGGATGTTACTGTGAGTTTGCACCAGCTCATTAGCATTTGGGATCCTCCCTGGTGCACACCTATCCTGGTACTGCTTGTGGTTACCTGACATCTTGTTTGGATACTGACAACGTCTGCTCCCATCTCTTTCTTAGGTACCGACGTCATCCTGCATACTGACCACCTGTCTACTTGTTATCACTATGCTGCCTTAACTCTTTTTGACTGCACCTGACTCAGTGTCTCCTGACTGAAGCCTACCCCTGTAGTCACAGAGATTACCGACCCTTCACCCGTTGTGCCACTTAGACTCTGTGATCCCACATTACCTGTCAGAAGGAGGATCCTAACAACTGGAGGTAGGCAGCCCTGATGTAGATCTTTTTTCCCCACCCTTACTGTCACTGACCCAAATTCATTTATTGGATTTTAAATCTTTCAAAAGTGAAGGTTTTGAATTCTATGTGAGTGTTATTTGATGCCGTCTGCATGCAAAAATGGCCTGCCTCAGAATGCTGCTTCCCCAAACTGCCATCTACCATATTAAATAATTCAATATTCAAGAACCTGCCAACAGCCAGCCTACTACTAGAATCAGGACTGAGAGCAATAAAAAAGTGCAGATGAAGGTGCTGTGAGGTTTTAAGAAGCTAAGCACAGCACAAAGTCAACTCATCGCATGAGACATTATGCGCCTATACTGCATAGAAAAGCACAGAGAATTTGTAACAACATAAATAGGTTAAAAATATTGTATTTACATATGAAAGGTTTTATTAAAAATGTAGGCATCAATGTAATAAGGAAAGGCAAAATATAAGAATATTAAAAAACGCCCATTTCACGATTATGGCATTCTTTGACTGAATTTCTGGATCAACATACAATTATATATACAAACTGCAGTGTTCCTAATGCACAGATCACAATAGGCAACTATCTGTTTAAATACTAAGGAGATAAATACTAATACTTGGAGAGCTTTAATAAATCAGGACCAATGTGTGGGAAGCAGTGTTGTGAGCTGAGAATTGCCCTGTCCTTGTTGAGGTTTACTATTCTGTTGTCACAACCAACCTACACTCATTGGAGTCACAAAGTAATGAAACCACAGCACAGAAAAGAAACTTAGGTTGGTAATTTATCATGCTGCCCACAGTGGAAGGGAATACCAGGTAACAAAGGTTAATGTAAACCTTTTTGGGCAACAAGCTCAGCTTATTGGAAGGAATGTATGGAGCAAGCATTTCAGTTCAATGTCAACGCTGGGAAATCAGAATAGATTACCTTTTGAAATATGCTTTCTTCCATCGTTAAAGGGACATTATAAAAATGAAGAACACAAGATGGTGGCTGGATAATGTTCTTGGAGGCCTGACCAGCATTGGTAAATCTATTGTTCTTACTCATTGAAAAATCCTTGTAACTACCATCTTCAGGTTCAAATACCTGGCTTGGGACAACAGAATGCTGCTTTGACACACTGAAATGAGAAAAATATGCATTATTTAATATTAAAGAAGACAATTCAAGTTTCACAGTACTTTTTTACACCTTTGTAATAAAAAGGTAAAACAAAGTAAAACACTATTTAAAGTTTGATTTGCATTAAGGCCTGTTGTGATAGGCTTTTATTTGTTAACTGTTTCTCTCCACAAATAACTTAATGGGAAAAAAGGAGCAGACCAATACAGCATTGAAGGGGATCACAGGCAGGTGAAATGCACGGTAAATTATATCATATTCATCTTAAGCGATCTAAAAATCAAGCAGAATGCTACTGAAAGCAGACTGCAAATGCCCTACGTAGGCCTACAGACACAGACTCTTAGTCTTGTATAATTTATAACTGGTACATGATGCCAGATGAGAGATGTGCCTGTAATTTTGTGGTTATTTCAGCAACAAAAAGTTTTGTTTGTCTGTCAGTTTTTGTTTTAAATAGCTTTTTTTCCTCTTTTCTTACTGACCTCTAAGGGGGAGTGGTCAAGGATTCACAGGTGGTTTAAGTTCTGGGCAGACTCACCTTGAGTTTTCTCACTGTTGCCTGGTGAAACTTGTGGCTGGGAAATAGGTGGAGTTAGAAAACAGGAGTTTGAAAACAAAAGAGTTGAATCCTTATAGTAACTACAAACTGTAAGTTAACTTTTATAACTCCTTGAAAACAATAAACATTCTAACTGGGAAAATGAGTGGCAGCAAGGTTTTGTTCAGGGCAGTCTCCCATATGTATGCACAAATGGACCAACAACTCCTAGGTGAATACCGCTGTGACAAATGTGAGCAAGTCGCCCCTTCTGGTATCTCACATTGGGGAGCTGGAGAGGCGCATTGCAACACTGAAATCACTGGAACTTTGGGAAGGGTTCCCTGCTCACTGAGCAGGTAGTTAATGGCTTAGATGTGGAGGGTGGAGAGGTTAATCAGGATGAACATGTAGGGAGCTGGGTGACTATAGTTAGAGGGAGTGGTAGGGGCACCCAGAAAAAGAAGGCCAGCCCTGTGCTTGAGCATCCTAACAAATTTGCAAAGTTATGTGAAGATGTGCAGGTGGCAGACCCAGTGATGTTACTGCTACCCCTAACAGCCAGGAGAGCAGCCCATCTAGTAGAGGGAAGGCAAGGCAGGAAGGTGTAGACAGTTGGTTGTCATAGAGGATTCTATGATCAAGAGGACTGATAGAATAGTATGTCACCCAGATCCCTTCAACCGAATGGTTTGCTGTCTCCCTGGTGCCAGGGTTCGGCATGTGGTGGACCGAGTAGACAAATTACTGTGAGGGGCTGGGCATGACCCAGCTGTCTTGGTCCATGTTGGAACCAATGACAGGATAAATGGAAGATTGAGGATCCTTAAAAATCAGTTTAAAGAACTAGGTTTCAAGTTGAAGGAAAGGACCTCCGAGGTTATATTCTCTGGAATATTGCCAGTAACATGCGCAACACAGGAAAGGCAAAGGGAGCTTAGACAGCTAAACGCATTGCTTAAGTCCTGGTGTAAAAGGGAAGGGTTTGGGTTCATAGAGCACTAGGCTGACTTTTCATCGGGATACAACCTTTATGCCAGAAATGGTTTAATGGAAGGGGGTCTGCTGTGCTAGGGGAAAGATTTATGGGAATGGTGGAGGGATATTAGGACAGAGGGGGTGGGACAGGTAAATAAGGTGGCAGGAAGGTCAGACAGGGGTCAGCCAGTAGTGGAGGGTGGACTGGGGATAGTTGGGGGGAGGGTTATGGATAAATATAAGGAGCTTCCCATGTTATGCAAAAACATTGGATTGCACAGTACTATTTGTATTGAAAAACAAAAGGATTTGGCAAACAGTGCTGGTAAATGCAGCAATAGTTTAAAGAGCCTGTTCATTTCAAGCGGAATTAACCCCCCTAGCGGTAATCCCGAGTGTGACTCGGGGTGGCTTTTACATGCAAAAAGCGGTAATCCCGAGTCACACTCGGGGTAACTTTAAAGGCCCCCTTACCTTTACCCCACGCTCCAGCGGCGATCTGATGATCCTGCTGTGATGCCGGGGCGCCGGTCCGTCGGGGGCGTGAAATTTAAAAGAAGATTACCGAGAAGATTAAGAGTACCGAGTTTGCTTTTAAATACCACCCAGGTCCGGGCCACGCCGCTGCTCGCATCAGCAGTGAGATGCGAAGCACAATGCAGGACTTCTGCATTCTGCTTCACATCTCACTGCAGATGCGAGCAGCAATAGTAAATTCTGGGGGTGATGCCATTATTTTTTAAAATTATTATTTATAATTATGTATTATATTATAATTTATGATTACAATATAATAAATAAATATAATTATCATACCCGGGAGGTAATCCTAAGAATTACAGGCCCACAATATAAACAAAAATTTCTATGCAAAAAAATTAGGATCACTTTTTGCATCAAATAACTGACGGAATTAGAACGCTAGGGGGGCTAAAATCAGCATGGTATACTTATACAGTCACCAATTTGGAGCACAAGGTTGATCCGATCCTAAATTTGGAGGCAGGGAAAGCATACATGAGAGGACGCATTATATGTGGCGTCCTGAAAAAAAACAGAATCAGAAGGCCTATATTACAGCTCTGCAAATGTTGCGTCAAGCACATAGTAATTTTACTGACAATCCAACTACTGTAAATAAGCAATCTTGGCTAAAAGCTAAAGCAGAATTTGAATGATGTGCAGAAAAACAAGAAATATTTTTTAAAAAATACTATGATTTACAATTTCATAATGTGGTAAAAAGGCTGGCAAAAATTTGGCTAAATTTACACGTCACCAAAGAAATCTAACATATATTCCAGCATTGTGTAATACACTGGGGGAACTGGCCACGTAGCCCAAGGATAATAATAATATATTGGAAGCGTTTTACACTTAATTATATAAGAAGCAAGTGTTAAAACTAAATTAGGAGGCAAAGTGCTTTGATACAGTGCAGATGCCCAGTTTAACAGAGGAACAAAGGGGAATGTCTTAATGCTGATATTACAGAACAGGAATTAAAAGGAGTTATAGCTAATTTGGTAAATGGCAAAGCCCCCAGCCCGCATAGGCTGACAGCGGAACATTACAAAAATCTTAAAGAAGATACTATGGAGGATTTAGGTAATGTTTATAAGTTATTGTGGCAGACTGAAACATATCTTTCTTCGGAAAAGAAGCATGTATTAAAGTTCTCCCAAAAACAGGCAAAGATCTTAGACAGCCGTCATCTTATCGCCCAATATCGTTATTAAACCTGGAGGCTAAATTACCCTCTCAAATATTAGCAGATAGGCTAGCGAAATACCTGCCAGTAATATTATTTCCTATGCAAGTAAGGTTTGTTAAAGGCAGATCTGCAGTAACAAATATTTGTAGAGTGCTTACGGTCTTAGAATATGCCAAATGCCATCCTACTTCAGATTTGGCAATTATAAGTATCGACACCGAAATGGCATTCGATAATGTGCATATTCCTTGGTTGTTTAAGGTATTACAAAAAATAGGTATAAAAGGGCCTCATTACAATTTATTAGCAGCTATGTATTTGGACCCCCGAGCTAAAATTAATACACCAGGTTTTTTTTCAAGTTTTATATCATTAGGAAGGGGAACGAGACGGGTGCCCTCTATCTACACTCCTATTTATTATTGCTATTGAACCTTTGTTAAGATATCTACCGTTTCCCCTATAATAAGGCACTTTCTTATATTTTTTGAAATGCAAAAATATGCCCTAGGTCTTATTTTCAGGGGGATGTCTTATTTTTCCATGAAGAAGACTACAGTACACATTTATTGTTGAAAATCACTCATGTGCTATTGATTGTCCCCTTCTGATCACTCGCTTTATTTTAATTGTTTGAGCAAAAATCGGGGGGTGGCTTATTTGATGGGGATGCCTTATCATCAGGGAAACATGGTAGAGACAGTAGATTTTTTACATGGGATAAAAATGCACAATGAGGAAACTAGAGCTGCACTATTTGCAGATGATATTGTATTGTTTACTGCTGAACCATCAGGAGATATCATCAGTATACAACTTATATTAACACTATTTGTGGAAGTAGCAGGTTTGAAAAAAATCTCCTTTTACTGTTGTCAAAGAATACATCACTTGGGTATATGGGTACTTTGGGTATATGTATTGGCAAAACACCACTGTCCCTATATAAGTTGAACTATTTGCCTTTGTTTCATAAAATATATAGATGATTACATCAGTGGAAAAAATTACCTGTATCATTAATGGGACACTGCCATCTTGCTAAAATTGTTTCTTTTCCTCGTCTCTTGTGTACATTACAAACTATGCCGCTTCTGTTGAAGCATGCGGATGTGCAAGCTATAAATAAAGAATTTTTATGGCTGGGAAAGAGACCTAAAATTTCACTGACTAAATTGTACCTTCCAGTATCAGAAGGCGGTATAAACTTTCCTAATCTTCGATTGTATAATTTAGCTTGCAACCTTGGAAATGTTATATACTGGATAAAAGGGACAGATGCTTGATTCAGTTAGAGTAGTAGAATGTTACAGATTTGATAACTTTATATCTCTGATATTGCCATCCATATCCTCTATATATCCTAGATTGCAGTTGCAATATTAATTTAAACCATTGTTAGGAGGTTCAACCTAGGCATGGCAGAAAGACTTTGGTATTCCAGATATTTATAATAAAGTGGTGCAAGGTTACCTCATAGTCCATAGAACAACCCCAAATGAAACTTGGAGGGAGACTCAGTTTAAGATACTTCATAGAGCTTATAAGGTAGTTGGACCAATGAATGCTATTCAATCTATTGATCCAGTTAGAAATAAAGGATGCTTAAAATGTGAGCATGAAAAAGTTACACTTAAACATAGGTAATGGGACTGTAACCAGATCCAACAATTATAGAAAAATGTTCTTGCTTGCTTATATTACAAGAATTACGAAAATATGGTTCTGGAACCACTATGTGTGTTTGGGAATTGGGACTCACAAGAAGGAAATATGAAGAAAGGAACTAAATTTTGGATATCATTGTGTTTATTAGCAACACGTAGAGCATGTTGCAATGGATCCATAAGGATCAGCCTAAGTTGAATATGATTGAAATCTTCAATGCAGATGTTATATTATAGGGATTTATTGAAGGCTGAGGAATTAGGAAATAATGGTGTGACAAAATGTTTTGATAAATGGTACCCTTATATGGAAAACACCTTGGATCCAGAAGATCTGGGTCGAGTTCTACATCGTTATTGTTACTCTACATGGTATAATGTACAATTTCTATAAAGTAAAGGTAACTTTTAAAGGGATTGTATATATTTTTTGGTTGTTCTGATTAAACCTGGGGGCAAAATAACTGTAATATAAGGAAAGTAAGCAAGCTTTTTGTGAAAAGAGGTTAAGAGACCAGATCGGATTTTTTTTTTTTATCACAGTAATGGTCTAGAAAAATGTATTGTAAACAAGAAAATATTCATTTTTTGGGACATTTACTATTTATTTGTCACACTTATCTCTTTCTCACTAAAGCACAGGCATCCCTCTCCTGCGCATCAGCACATTAAATAGGGATTGCAAATGACAGATTATTACAGACAGATTAAAACAGATTAATACAGGAGGAGCGGACCCTGCCCCGATAAGCTTACAATCTAGTAGGTGGGGGAATTTCACACACAATAGGATGGGAGATATGTAGTGGTGGGAATTGGTATTCTACACAAGCACACTGAAAAATTAAAACCCATGTGGCTCTTAGCTGATGTTAAAAAAGCCATAAAGAACAAGAAAAGGGCATGCCAAAAATATAAAAATGTGAGATCACCTTTATTGTTTGAAAACTATAAAGAATATAACAAAAGATGTAAAAAGGAGATAAAATGTGCAAAACTTCAAAATGAAAGACTGATTGCAAAGCAAATTAGGGAAAACCCCAAACATTTTTTTAAATATATTAATAGCAAAAAGATCAGATCTGAGCATGTAGGCCCCTAAAGAATGTCTCTAGGTTGGTAACTGGGGATAAAGAAAAGGCAGCTCTGTGTACACAAACGGAAAATGGCAGAGCTCCAGTCCAAATTCATAATAGCAATGTCACTGCCTTAAACAGTTCACAATAGCTCAAAATTGATATGATTAAGAACCAGTTGGGAAAATTAAGGTTGACAAAGCACCAGGACCTGATGGATTACATGCAAGTTTCCTCAAGGAGCTGAGCACAATTGTTTCAAAGCCATTATTTTTAATTTTTTGAGACTCTTTAATCACTGGCATGGCCAATGGATTGCCGTAAGGCCAATGTGGTTCCTATCTTTGAAAAAGGAGCAAAGTCCTTACCAGGTAACTACAGACCTGTTAATTCAACATCCATAGCTGGAAAGGTCCTAGAGAGTTTTGATAAAGAACCACAGTTTCTGCTAGAAAATATTATAAGTGAGTCAGTATGGATTCAAGAAAGACTGAAGTTGTCAATCAAATTTACTCTCTTTTTATGAGGAAGTATGTAAACAGGTAGACAGTGGAATAGCAGTTGATATAGTTATAAATGGTCCATATAAAGAACTCTCTTCCCAATTATTCACTTTGAGATCATTACAAAGAACAAGAGGGCACTCTTTGCGTCTGGAGGAAAAGAAGTTTAAGCTCTGGATAAGGAAGAGATTCTTCACTGTATAGTCAGTGAAAATGTGGAATAGGCTCCCTCAAGAAAAATCTGGATGTTGTTCTAGAAGCACAGAATATAACTGGGTATTAAGGCTTTAAAGAAAAAATACCAATGACAGTTGATCCATGGAACATCCGAATGCCTCATGGAATCAGGAAGGAACTTTTTTCCCAGTTGGAGCAAATTGCACCAAGGGTTTTTTTTTGCCTTCCTCTGGACAAACTATATCCATAGGGTTTTATAGCTGGGATATGTTTATTTCCCTAGTGGTTGAACTTGAAGGACTTATGTCTTTTTTCAACCTGACCTACTACGTAACTATGTAGAGAAGAGTGATTTCTCGGTAGCCCACATGAAGGAGTTTCCAAAGCTTTGGTGTTAGAGCTTACCTAATAGATGAGGTCAGTGGTCTGGCCAAACTACATTATTTAGACATGGTGACTGGCTGATCAGACCAGATCCCTGCCACATGTTCCTCCATACCCAGAAGCCCCACCCTCACAGCAATAAAGAGGTTTGAGGGTTTGTGGGGAAGGGAAATGTATCTTGCTGTGAAAGGAAGGAGTCCCTATCAGGAGTCTCTGTCACTCTGCCCCACATAGAAAATGTGAGTGTGCTGCTCTGCTGCAGATTTGTCCACTACATCCTGACACCTATTTTAACTTCTTAAGATTATCAAAAAAGTGGTAAAATTGTCAACATTGGTAACATGAGTCAAACATCACGCTTCCTTGAAGTGAGAATATATCAAAGATGCTTAAGATAGTGCTATGATTTTAAAGATTGTGATGACATATGAACCACAAAGCTGCAAATTGCTGTCCGGATAATGAATGTGTTAAAAAATACTTTAAAAAAAACTATAAATCTCTATTCATCCTAAATAACTTTCTTACCAAACATTTAGCCTTTTTCCAAAAACTTTCACATTATTCAGATGTGTGACTGCTCTTTCCACAGCATATTCATCACCCATTTCGACAAGAGCCGTGCCTGGAATAGTCTTCATAAACTTCACCTAGAAAAAAAAAAAAAAAGCGAGTCTGTGCACAATCTTATCAACATGTACACCCATACACATAAATATATATAGAGGCACCCAGAAAAGGAAGGCCAGCCCTGTGTTTGAGCACCCCAACATGTTTGCAAAGTTATGTGAAGGTGTGCAGGTGGCAGACCCAGTGTTGGCAACTCTAGATGTTACTGCTACCCCTAACAGTTGGGAGAGCAGCACATCTAGTAGTGGTGGGGAGGGAAACGCAGGAAGGAAAAGACATTTGGTATTCATAGAGGATTCTATCATCAGGAGGACGGATAGAATAGTTTGTCGCCCAGATCCCTTCAACCGAATGGTTTGCTGTCTCCCTGGTGCGAGGGTTTGGCATGTGGTGGACCGAGTGGACAAACTATTGGGAGGGGCTGGACAGGACCCAGCTGTCTTGGTCCATGTTTGAACCAATAACAATGTAGATGGAAGTTGGAGGATCCTTAAAAATCAGTTTAGGGAACTGGGTTTCAAGCTGAAGAAAAGGGCCTCCAAGGCTATATTCCCTGGAATATTTACAGCCATGCGCAACACAAGAAAGGCACATGGAGCTTAGGCAGCTAAAGGCATGGCTTAAGTCCTGGTGTAAAAGGGAAGGGTTTAGGTTCATAGAGCACTGGGCTGACTTTTCATTGGGGTACAACCTTTATGCCAGAGATAGTTTGCACCTAAATGAAAGGGGGACTGTTGTGCTAGGGGAAAGATTTAGGGGAATGGTGGAGAGATGTTTAAACTAGGCCAGAGGGGGTTGGGACAGTCAAATAAACTGGCAGAAAGGTTAGTCTGGGGTCAGACACTACTGGAGGGTGGATTGGGGATAGTTCGGAGGAAGATTATGGATAATTGTAAGGAGCTTCCCATGTTACAAACAAACACTGGATTGTGCAGTACTAATTGTACTAAAAAACAAAAGGATTTGGCAAACGATGGTAAAAGCAGCAATGGTTTAAAGAGCTTGTTCAACAATGCTAGAAGTCCAGGCAAACAAGATAGGGGAGTTGGAAGCCCTAATGAGTGAGGTGAAATATGACTTAGTTGGTATTGCAGAATCCTGGCTTTGTTCGTCGCATGACTGGGCTGTCAATATTCCTGGGCTGTCAATATTCCTGGGTATACTCTCTTTCATAAAGACAGAGTCAAACGAAAGGGTGGTGGTGTCTGCCTGTATGTGAGAAGTGATCTAAAAGTGAATGTGAAAGAAGAAATTGGAGAGGGAACACACAATTAATTTTTGGAGTCTTCTATGGGCCCCTAGTGCTAAGGAAGAAATAAAAAAATCAACTACTAGCACAGACAGAAAAAGCAGCAAAAAGTGGAAGTGTTTTAATCATGGGAGATTTCAACTACCTTGACATTGACTGGAGTAATAGCACTACAGGGACAGCAAAAGAGAGGAAATTTGTGAATTGAATACAGGATAATTTTATGGTACAGTTTATAGAAGCCCCAAATAGAAATGATACTCTGCTGGACCTAGTTCTTTCTAACAATGCAGAGCTTATAACAAACGTGCAAATAAACGAGAATCTGGGTAGCAGTGACCATAATATTTTATTTAATGTAAGCTGTAAACAGGAAGCAAAAACAGGAAAGATAAAAACATTTAATTTTAAGAGAGCAAATTTTCCATTATAAAGGGCGGCTCTCTGTGACTTGGACTGGGAGACAATATTGTCCTCAAAGAACACAGAACAGAAATGGGAATGTTTCAAGTCTGTTTTTACAAAAGCAAACTGAAAGATATATTCCAATGGGTAAAAGGGTTGAAGAGGCGAACATGAAAACTTATGTGGCTCACAGCTGATGTTAAAAAAGCCATGGAAAAGCCAGGAACAAGAAAATGGCATTCCAAAATTATAAAAATGAAGGATCACCTTCATCATTTGAAACCTAAGAATATATAACAAAAGATGCAAAAAGGAGATAACATGTGCAAAACTTCAAAATGAAAGACAGATTGCAAAAGGAAAGGCAAACCCCCCGAAACTTTTTCAAATATATTAATAGCAAAAAGATCAGATTGAGCATGTAGGCCTCTTAAAGGATGTTGCTGGGTTGGTAACTAGGGATAAAGACAAGGCAGATTTACAAAACACTTTTTTTTCTGTGTACACGAAGGAAAATGGCAGAGCTCAAGCCCAAATTCATAACAGCAATGTCACTGTCTTAAACTGTTCACAATGGCTCAGATATGATATGATTGAGAAACACCTGGGAAAAATTAAGGTTGACAAAGCACTAGGACCCAATGGATTACATCCACGTGTCCTAAAACAGCTGAGCTCAGTTATTTCAAAGCCATTATTTCTAATTTTTAGAGACTCTCTAGTCACCGGCAAGGTACCGATGGATTGACGTAAGGCCAATGTGGTTTCTATCTTCAAAAAGGGAGCAAAGTCATTACCAGGTAACTACACACCCATTAGTTTAACGTCCATAGTTGGAAAGGTCTTGAGAGAGAGTTTGATAAAGAACCACATAGAGGAGTTTCTGCTATAAAATATTATTTTAAGTGATAGTCAGAATGGGTACAAGAAAGAAGTGCCAAACAGAAGTTGTCAAACAAATTTACTCTCTTTTTATGAGGAAGTAAGTAAATAGGTAGACCATGGAACAGCAGTTGATATAGTGTACTTGAACTTTGCTAAAGCATTTGACACTGTACCCCACAGACGGTTAATATGCACGTTAAGGTCAATAGGTTTAGAAAAGTCAGTCTGTAAATGGATAGCGAACTGGCCTAAAGATCGCATCCAGAGAGTTGTATTAATGATTCATACTCTGAATGGTCTAAGGTTATTAGTGGTGTACCCCAGGGTTCAGTGTTGGGACCTTTACTGTTTAACATCTTTATAATTGATTTAAAGTTTGAGAATAAAAGTACCATCTTTGTGTTTGCAGATGACACAAAACTATGTAGTGGAATTAAGTCCATACAGGATATCTATAATCTACAAGCAGACCTGGATGCACTGTTTGATTGGGCAGCCAAGTGGCAAATGACATTTAATATAGATAAATGTAAAATTTTGCACTTGGGAGCTAACATGCATGCTTCATACTGTCTAGGGGGAATACATTGGGGGGAGTCAAAAATGTAAAATGATCTTGGGGTTCTGGAAGATCATAGACTTAATAACAGCATTGCAATGCCAAGCTTCAATATCTAAAGCTAGTAAAGTACTTTCTTGTATTAAAAGAGGAATAGACTGCAGAGATGGAGACATTATCCTGCCCCTGGACAAAGCATTTGTCAGACCAAATCTGGAATATACAGTCCAGTTTTGGGCACCAGTTCACAAAAAGGACATTGTTGAACTGGAGATAGTGCGGAGAAGGGCAACTAAATTAATAAAAGGAATGGAGGAGCTCAGCTATGAGGAGAGATTAGCTGAACTGAATTTTTTCTCCCTTGAGAAGAGATGTTTAAGGGGGGATATGATCACCCTGTATAAATTTTTTAAACAGTCCATATAGAGAACTCTCTTCCCCGTTATTCACTTTAAGATCATTACAAAGAACAAGAGGGCACTCTTTGCGTCTGGCAGAAAAGAAGTTTAAGGTTCGGATAAGGAAGGGATTCTTCACTGTAAGGTCTGTGAAAATGTGCAATCAGCTCCCTCAGGAAGTAGTTTCAGCAACTACTATAGATTGTTTTAAGTAAAAGCTGGATGTTTTTCTGGAAGCACAGAATATAACTGGGTATTAAGGCTTTAAAGTAAAAATAACAGAGGCTGTTGATCCAGGGAACATCCGATAGCCTCATGGAATCAGGAAGGAATTTTTTTCCCGTTGAAGCAAATTGTACCAGGGTTTTTTTTTTGCCTTCCTCTGGACCAACTATGTCTTATAGCGTTTTATATCTGGGATATGTTTATTTCCCTAGTGGCTGAACTTGATGGACTTTTTTCAACCTAACCTACTATGTAACTGACAGCGCTCCACATGGGGGTCGCCTAGCTCAAACGAGCCAAAAGTGTCCGCCTGACGTCGGGCATTTTCCGAAAAAATGACGGAACTGGTAAGCCCTGGAGCATCTGTGACACGGAGTGTCCCGTCACTCAAGGGCCGGGAGGCATGAACTAAGTTGGAAACACCTCACTAGCCCGAGTAAAATTCCCCTCCGCCACACAGTGTGACGGGGCTGGGCGACCGCGTCAAAAAAGACATCAACAAGCTTCACAGTCAACAGTGTATATAATGTAGGAAAAAAATACATAGTAACATATATACTTATATGCATAGATGTGGGTTTGTTAGTTAATGACAAAGCAACATTCTTTGAGAGAAGGACCTAAAAATGAAATCTCGCACTGAATATATGTGTATAAGTCCCCACACCATTTTGAATATTTTTGGTTTTGTTTTTGCCTTTTTCTCTAATTAATGTTTTTTTAATGTGAAATTGATAAGTTGTTGAATTTGTTTAATCAGAACAATGTATATGAGATTGATTTAAAGCTTACCTATTGTACATAAAATGTTATTGAAATTTTAGATCTCCTCCTCCTCCTGAGGAAGCAAACTTAGATTCCGTGAAACATGTAGAGTGATTGGAATATCTCACCTTAGAGAGTCATCCAGAAGGAGATCTACAGAGGTGCAAATAATGTTTTTATTCTTGTATATCTTGTGATAGTATTTTAAATGTGATTAAGAATAAAGTTAGTCCTTTTAAAAACCTTTAAACAATATCTGAAGCAGTTGTTGATTTTGGCCTTTAAAGCCCCACTACTTAAAATCCCACTAGTTAATCTAAAGTTGTTAGCAACTAAAATATTTTGTTCACCTGGAAGGGGGGTTTTTATATTTGCCATTCACTTACTCTCCCTAGTAAGGCCACAGCCAAACAAAGACTTAGAAATGGGTCTAATCTTTCCCTATGCTATCCAAATAAAACAAGAAATTGGCATGCACAGGACCAGCTGATGGACACGTCTTGAATTGGCTCTGCACTACTCAGCAGAATGGCATGTGAAATACAATAAACTGTCGATTGGTACTGAGCCCAGAGGCTGTGGGGGATCCTATAGATACTGCTGGTACCGCCTGAACGACATTTGGGCATGTCCTCAAGCTAAAAAGTTAAATAATCTAAGCGTGTTTCAAAGGGGGCCTTAGCCTGGCCAAAATCAAAGATGGCGGCGCTGAGCAGACCGCAATCTACCCAATGAATTTAATAGATCACTTCACTGCTCAGCTGTTCTCGGCCCTCACCTTGGATTCCCAAGATATGATAGAACAATTTCAACAAATACTTCACTCTGCATTGAATGCTCTAGCTAAATGTATTGGAGGGCTTCTCATGCGGGAACTTCGAGAACCGGGAACCCGTACAGGCAAACTGATGGCGGTATGGACAATCCCACCACTATGTTAGAACGTCATGAATCTGACCTAGAATCATTAAAGTCTGATGTTTTAGCCTCATATCATAAACTGAAGACCTTCAAAATTTATCTCATCTACGAGTAAGTGGATTACCAGGAATAATTATAGATTTGCATTCAACAGTGTTGTGAGTTGAAGAACTCTGTCCAGATATTCCTAAAGAACGATTAGAGTTTGACAGGATTCATCACACCCCGGCAAAACCCTGACCAGAGGGCCCACCATATTATATTCTAGTGGTCTTACATTATTGCCGAACCAAAGATAAACTCCTACAAGCTGCACATACCAAAACACTCTGCCAGGGACATGTCTACCAGTTATTTGCGGATTTGGAGTGGATCTTCAAGGAACACAGCATATCCTATGGTTGGGGAAACCCCTTTAGGTTGCTATTCCAATACAAAGCGAAATGCGTTATCACTACACCAGAGAAAGTGGAGACCTGTGTCACTACAGTGGGTCTGCCTATTTCATCGTCTGATGACAACCATGAAGGATCTAGCTCCACCTCATTCCAAAGAGGCATCACATCCTTATGCCAACTACCCAGAAAGGGAGATCCTAAATGAGCCATTAGTAGGCCATCATCCTCCCAGTTGAAGCCCCTTCCCCCCCGAGGGGAAGGCTTCCTAAATTACTACCTAGTTACTATTAAGCATGCTTTGCTTCATACCTCTACCTGGGTGTTTCCAGATGTATATACTGGTTCTCCTAATGGATTAGCAAAGGTTATTAATGTGGCTGGTATCAGACAAATTAGGTTCCAACTTTATGCCAACTTCTCCTTTTAGATAATTTATTCTAAGTGTATTGGCTGCTACACTAGGTATTCTACAATATACAATAATTTCATTTACAATGTCTGCTGTGCTAGGAGAAAGATTTTGGGGAATGGTGGAGGGATATTTAAACTAGAACAGAGGGGGGTGGGACAGTTAAATAAGGTGGCAGAAAGGTCAGACAGGTCAGCCACTAGTGGAAGGTGGATTGGGAACAGTTGGGGGAAAGATTACAATGGGTAACAATTTTGAATAAAATTTTTGTTGACTTCAGTTTTAAGTTTATTCACACTAAAATAGGTATGTTGATTCTGAAAGTGCAGTTAGTTTTCTTCTATCACGTTAGGTTTTTTCTCTACTGCTCATATTATTGTGATTACTGTAGCATGGATTTATATAGGCTATTCATTTACACGCAAGACAGTATGGACAGAGGTTGTGTGTTGCTCTACGTAGTGAATAGGCAAAAAAAAATTTTTAACTTACACACCTATTTTTTTTTCAGATAATGTCTGGCTCTGCTGTTTCTCATCGTAAGTGCCTAAACAACCCTGATTCATTTTTTTATATCTGTGGCAGTTTCACCATTCCCAGTTAAGGGTCGAACATCAGCACATTTGTAGGGCAAGCCTATTTGGCATATTTCAAAGTTAAACTTGGTGATCAAGATAAGTCTTGGGCCCCACATAAGGTGTGCAAACAGTGTGTCCAGGGTTTACGGATGTGGACAAAGGGAACACGTGATAAGATGCCATTTGGTATACCTATGGTTTGGCAAGAGCCAGTAGATCATTTCAGTGACTGTTACTTTTGTAAAGAGAAAAAAATTCAGGATATAATAAGAAAAATAAATGTTAACAGAGTATCCTAGTCTACCATCGGCTATACGCCCAGTGGCTCATTCACATGAAATCACTCTGCCGGTTTTCAGTACACTACCCTCTCTTGATGAACATTATTATGGTGATGAACTAGGCGACAACAATGATGAAGAGTTTGAAATTGAAGAGGAATCTGTTTGTAAGGGATTTCATCAGCATGTGTTGAGTGATTTGGAACATGATTGGGACTATCGAAGAAGGCTTCAGAACTCTTAGCATCAAGACTGCATGAGAAAAACTTACTTGAAAAAGGAACAAAAGTATCGTACTTTCGAACCAGAGAAATTGCATTTCTGCAGTACTTTAGAACTGATAGTGGCTTTCTGTATTGCCATAACATACCTGGTTTAATGAAGGAATTGGGAATTCCAATCTATAACTCAACTGAAAGGCGGAGTTTATAGTGTGTCCCCCTTCACAATAGCAATATACAGTTAGGTCCATATATATTTGGACAGAGACCCCATGTTTCTAATTTTTGTTCTGTACATTACCACAAATAATTTTAAATGAAACAACTCAGATGCAGTTGAACTGCAGACTTTCATCTTTAATTCAGTGGGTTGAACAAAAAGATTGCATAAAAATGTGAGGAACTAAAGCCTTTTTTTTTTTTTACACAATCAGTTCATTTCAGGGGCTCAAAAGTAATTGGAAAATTGACTCAAAGGCTATTTCATAGGCTGGTGTGGGCCATCCTTAAGCTGCGAAAACAAAAAAAAAAACCATCTGAGAAATTGCTACAATATTAGGAGTGGCCAAAATCTACAGTTTGGTACATCATGAGAAAGAAACAAAGCACTGGTGAACTCAGACACCCCAAAAGACCTGGACGTCCAAGGAAGTCAAAAGTGGTGGATAATCGCAGAATAATTTCAAAGGTGAAAAGAAACTCCTTCACAACAGCCAACCAAGTGAACAGCACTCTACAGGAAGTAGGCGTATTGATATCCAAGTCAACCATAAAGAGAAGACTGCATGAAAGTAAAATACAGAGGGTGCACTGAAAGGTGCAAGCCACTCATAAGCCTCAAGAATAGAAAGGCTAGATTGGACTTTGCTCAAAAACATCTAAAAAGACGCCACAGTTCTGAAAAAACATTCTTTGGACAGATGAAACCAAGATCAACTTTTACCAGAACGTTGGCAAGAAAAAAGTATGAAGAAGGCGTGGAACAGCTCATTATCCCAAGCATACCACATCTTCTGTAAAACATGGCAGAGGCAATTTGGGTGTGCATGGCTGCCAGTGGCACGTAGCACATAGTGTTTATCGATGATGTGACAAGACAGAAGCAGCTGAATGAATTCTGAGGTGTTCAGAGACATACTGTCTGCTCAAATCCAGCTAAATGCAGTCAAATTGATTGGGAGGCCGTTTCATAATACAGATGGACAATGACCCAAAACATACAGCCAAAGCAACCCAGGAGTTTATTAAAGCAAAGAAGTGGAATATTCCTGAATGGCCAAGTCAGTAACCTGATCTGAACCCAATTGAGCATGCATTAAGACTAAACTTCGTACAGAAAGGCCCACAAACAAACAGCAACTGAAAGCGGCTGCAGTAAAGGCCTGGCAGAGCATTAAAAAGGAGGAAACCTAGCATCTGGTGATGTACACGAGTTCAAGACTACAGGCTGTCATTGCCAGCAAAGGGTTTTCGACCAAGTATAGAAATGAAAATTTTATTTTCAGCTTTTTAATTTGTCCAATTACTTTTGAGTCAATATTCCTGGTTTTACTCTCTTTCGTAAAGACAGAGACAAACTAAAAAGGTGGTGGTGTCTGTTTGTATGTGAGAAGTTATCTGAAAGTGAATGTGAAAGAAGATATTGTTGATGGAGCATGTGATGAGGTTGAGATAATATGGGTGGAGTTGAATGTGGGGATGCATAATACACAATTAATTATTGGAGTCTGCTATAGGCCCCCCAGTGCTAAGGAAAAATAGAAAATCAACTAGTAGCACACATAGAAAAAGCAACAAAAACTGTAAATGTTTTAATCATGGGAGATTTCAGCTACCCTGACATTGACTGGAGTAATGGCACTACAGGAACAGGAAAAGGGAGGAAAGTTATGAATTTTAATACAAGATATTTTTATGGTACAGTTTATAAAAGCCCCAACCAGAAAGGATACTCTGCTGGACCTAGTTCTTGCTAACAATGCAGAGCTTATAACCATTGTGGATATCAAAGAGAATCTGGGTAGCAGTGACCATAATATGATTTAATTTAATGTAAGCTGTAAACAGGAAGCAAAAACAGGAAAGATAAAAACATTTGATTTTCCATTATTAAAAACAATGGAAAACTTGGACTGGGAGACAATAAGTCTGTTCTACACAAGCACACTGTAAAATATATAACAATGGGTAATAAGTTTAAGAGACTAAAATTAAAACCTATGTGGCTCACAGCTGATGTTAAAAAAGCCATAAAGAACAAGAAAAAGGCATTCCAAAAATTTAAAAATGAAGGATCACCTTCATCGTTTGAAAACTATAAAGAATATAACAAAAGATGTAAAAAGGATAAAAATATGTAAAAAATATTTTAAATACAGTGATACCTTAACTAAAGGATGGTTGGCCTGCTAACAAATTTTTCAGTGAATTATTTTTTTTCCACTGTTTAAGAGACTGGGCTGTGTGCAGGACGGAGGCTGGGGTGGGGCGGTTTGCAAGACTAAAGCTACATACACACTTCCAATTATTATCGTCGGAAAACGAACGACGAACGTTCCTGCACGATATATATGAACGATCGTATAGCACCGATACTGCACATAGAGGTAACGACACGATCGTTCGTAGATATTGTACACACAATAGATACGATCGTTTAAGCGATAGAGGAACTATGTGCACGACAGGAAAGTGAACGGACGTTCGTTCATCACGCATGCTCTGAACATGGACGATCAACGAACGACCGTACACACGAACGATGCTCAACGATCGTCGTCCAATCCGATCCGCCGGTCCGGTCGTTCGTTTCCAGCGACTTTCCTCGTTCGTCGGCGTCGTTGGTTACTTTTTTACGAACGATTTTTTGCCCAATCGATCGTTCGTCGTTCGATTGGAACGATAAAAATTGGAAGTGTGTACGCACCTTTACAGAAGAAATTTCTTGCTAAACACAGCTGAGGTTGAGGGTGATATTAGGGGGTGGACTCTTCTTAGACATCTTGTAACTCTTTATTAACCAAGACAAACACTTCAGTTGTTTCTCTTAGCATATCAAATCACCGCTTGCTCCAGAAGTTAATGAATGTCTAGGCTCTGTAAATTTTTTTTGCTTTCTTTGTGATTAACTCACAGTGATGATTTTAAACTGCCACCATACTGCCTAATAATATGTTGACTGTTCCAATTAGGAAGATGTCCATAATAGCAAAAAGATCAGATCTGAGCATGTAGGCCCCTTACTTATAGGTCTCTGGGTTGGTAACTGGGGATAAAGATAAGGCGGATTTACTAAACACTTTTTTTAGCTCTGTATAAACAAAGGAAAATTGCAGAGCTCATGTGCAAATTCATAATAGCAATGTCACAGCCTTAATGGAGTCGCAATAGAGGAGTTTCTGCTAGAAAATAATATAATAAGTGATAGTCAGCATGGCTTCAAGAAAGACAGAGCTGTCAAACAAACTTACTCTCTTTTTATGAGGAAGTAAGAAAACAAGTAGACTTGAGAATAGCAGTTGATATAGTGTACTTGGACTTTGTGGGGTGTAGTGGTGTACCCCAGGGTTCAGTGTTGGGACCTTTACTGTTTAACACCTGAGTTAGAATTTATGCAGGGATAAAAAGCCCTGGACTCTTTTAGCTCTCTCTTTTAACTCTGTATTCATGGAAAAATGCCTAACTCCTGTGAAGTTGAAATTTCGCCTTAGAGCAGCAGTGCAAAACTGCTGCTGGGCTTCTATGTCCTGAGAGTGACCCCACTTATGTTGGGATTCTAAAATATGTAAATCACGAAACATACGCTCTAACTGAGCCTTACGTTCCTTCTTAAGTGTGTGACCCTTCTGGATCATTAGTGCCCGGATATAACATTTATGAGCCTCCCATATAGTCAATGGATTAGAGACTGAGGCTGCGTTGAGAAAAAAGCCTGAAGCCCTCAGAAGTCAGCAGAGACTTGTTAAGACACCAGGAAGTATTTTTTAAGGAAGAGGAATTTGACTGAATAGTGAGATAGGGGCATGGTTCGAGAAGGTTATATTGCCAATCTCAGAGGCCTGGACAAGGGAAATAGCATCATGTCGTATTAAAAAAAAAGGTCAATGCGGAAATAAGTTTTGTGGACCGGCGAATAGAAAGTAAAATCACGGCCAGTGGGGTGTTCTCCATACATTAATAAGTTGATGTAGGAGATTTTTAAGCCGTCGGAGAGTGGAGTAGGGAAAGTGGGAGGCCCCCCGGGACACATCTTGAACAGGATCTAATGCAAAATTTAAGTCCCCATCTACTATCATTACACCCTCTTGTAAATGTTCCTGCAATATCAAGGAACTCTTCAAATTAGGGTAGCTAATTGGTATTCGGGAGATATAGATTGAAGAGAACATTTGGGACTGAATTTTCCCTTTGACTACTAGGTACCTCCCTTCAGGGTCAGACTGCACAGCAACCAACGGACCAAGGCAGGGATTTGTCGAGCAGGATACTAACACCTTTTGATTTTGAATCAGGGGAGGAGCCATGATAGGCCGTCTGAAAACAACGTTTTTTCAATGTAGGCACATCGTGGCGAGAGTCTCCTGAAGAAATGCCACCTGGAATTTTATGCGATTGAGAGAATTTAGCACCACCGATCGCTTGTTTGGTGAGTTGAGACCCTTGACATTAATTTACATAATTTTTAGCCGCATGGGGGCGGTAAACAAGGGCTAAACACCAGGTCACACCATGTCCACCAGGTAACACCATGTCCAGGTCCACTAAGACAGAGCCAATGAGTCTAGGAGGGAGAGGGACTGCCCAGGGGAAAAAGGGGAAGGGAATTAGAAATAGTAAGAAGAAAAAAGGGATGAAGAAGGAAAGGAAGAGAAAAAGAATAGAGAACAGGAGAAGAAAAAGGAAACAAAAAATATCCCCGACTTATTGTCGGGGTCAAAACAAGTAGTACTACAAATGAATTAGCTCCTATTCGCCAGGAACGGGAGCAAACTAGTGGGGGAATGTGATGCCCAAGGCAAGCATGTTACTGCTCACTGCCTCTGCATCCAGTTAATAACCGATAAAGTGTAAAATAACCATAAATATAGAGTAAACATATAAATATTGTTTCCCCCAATGTAACCACAGACTGAGTTAAAATAGGATGGGAAACATAGGTATATGTAATACTAAAGGACATGGGGAAAAACTGCCCATCACTTTGCATATAAAAACATTTAAACTAGCAAGTCCAAGGATACAAGTAACAAAGCATGGCAATATACTGAGAAGCGGCAAAGACCTGCGGGCCATCTAAAAAAACATTATGCCCGTCAAAACATATCCGCTATGTCATAAATACATCGGCGCCCCTTAGATATCACCACCCCATTGAAAATACAACACAGTGCAGTCCTCCTTTGTAAACCTGAGAGCATATATGCGCACAATATACATACAATATGCATAGAGGGCCACAAAGCACCATTCCTATCTTCCCAGCCGGAGCTGAAACCGACTAGCAAATCTAGTAAATCAGCATGCGGTTTATGAAGGGGAAACACCCGATACTAGGCTGCCAGGACTGGAGATGCAAAGGCAGCTGCAGGAGCTCTCACAAAAAAGCTGCCTCACGCCTCCCTAGCGTAGCCACACCCCCCTTGGAGTAGCTTTAACCTTAAAAAAAAAAAAAAAAAAACCCCACTTACCTTGCTCCGTCGTCGTCCCCCGTCGTCCTGCTCCTCCGATCTCCAGCCGTAAAGTGCAGAGACAATCTCCGGGGTTTCCCGGTGACGTCGGTGCCGGCGGGCGGATCGGCGGGAAATTTAAACAGTGGATGGAGGACCAGAGACGGAGTGTGGGTCAGCGAGAGCAGTAGCAGTGTGTGGCCACTGGTCAGCTATCGCCAGGGAGACCGCATTGTTAAGTGTCATGGAAAGCTGGGTGTAATGCATCGTCATTGCCACTCAGAAGTGTGTAATACAATTTTTGTAAATAGAGTACTGACAGGCGGCAGCAGCAGGAGGAGGCGGTGGGTCCTGAGACAGAGTGTGGCCCGCATTGGTAAATGGCATCTAGAGCTGGGTGGAGTGGATCGTCAATGAAACCCAGAGGAGTACAATTTTAGTGAATGAAGTACTAACAGGCAGCAGCAGCAGCAACAGCAGGAGGAGGAGGCGGCGGGCCCTGAGACGGAGCAGGGACTGCATTATTAACTGGCATCCAGAGCTGGGTGTAGTGCATCATCAATGCCACCCAGAAGTGTACAATTTTAGTGAATGGAGTACTGACAGGAGTCAGCAACATCGGGAGGATGAAGTGGGGGGCCCCATGACGGAGGGGGGCCAGGGGGACGTCAGCCAAGCCTCAACCCCTCGGTGCAAAGCGGACAAATAGTTCTGGCGGTGTGACTTTTCTCCCCCAAGGACACTAGTTTCAGCACTGCCTGGCAACGCGTGTGCTTGAGGGAGCGGTAGTGGCGTGCACACTTAACCGCAGTGTCCTCTGCTGCTGGCCTTTCAGGAGGAGTGACGAAAAGAGATGATTTACTGAGAGAATGAATAAAGGAGGAGGAGGGAGAGGACTGGGGTGGGCCCATGCTTTCCCACCACACCCCTTGGCGGGGGTACCCAGGTGCTGCAATGCCTCTTGCAGACTACTGCCCACTGAGCTATGCAAGGCCACCCAGTGAGCGGTGAAGGACAAGTAGCGTCTCACTCTGTGCCTGGTTGTCCAGCTGTCCATGGTGACGTGGATTTGACTAGATACCGAGAATGCTAATGCCCAGGAGAAGTTCCCTATTGCCTGATGTCCTGAGCTGAACTCCGGTAGAGTGGGCTGAAGAGACCAATGGGGAGCTGAACAATGACGAAGGAAGAAGAGACAATGACGTGGTTGCACCTCTTTCAAGAGAACATAAGTATTTCTCCAGCTTTGGTTTGTGATTCTTGCGCATGTGGGAAAGCAGGGATGTTGTACCCAAATGTGACCCGGCCTGTCCTCTGCGAATCTGTCTGTGGCACAGGATGCAGATTGCTACGCACCCGTCATCGTTTTTCAGCGCGAAAAAAGAGTGGACACTGGAGAGGTGTGTGCAACCACTCTGCTGCTCTTTTTCTTTGCCTACCTCTGCATCTGCTGGGTGCCCTGGAGGCTTTTTGTGAGAGCTCCTGCAGCTGCCTTTGCATCTCCAGTCCTGGCAGCCTCGTATCGGGCGTTTCCCCTTCATAAACCGCATGCCGATTTACTAGATTTGCTAGTCGGTTTCAGCTCCAGCTGGGAAGATAGGAATGGTGCTTTGTGGCCCTCTATGCATATTGTAATTGGCTTTGTTGCGTTAAAAAAAATGTACCCGGATCCAAGGGGTGGTGATTTTGATAAACAAATATTACAACAAAAAAAAAAAAATCAGTGGATTTTTGAACTGGAAGCCACAAAATATCCGGGTTTGAATGAATGTTTAAGCTTTTGGTCCTTCCTTTAAAGTAACAATAAGTGACTAGTTTTGTAATAATGGTGGGTATATACCATATAAATATATATATTTTTTATGATCCCCTTTGCCTTTTCACTATGTGTAATTATATTTAGCGTTATGATTATTTGTATTAGTAAAGACAGTTGCTGATTTATTAAAATGTATGTATTATTACTCCCTACGTCCAGTGGAGTGCAAAGCCCCTCTATTACCACTGGAAAGAAATCACTACCTTTAAGGGACGAGGCTCCTGTTTGGGATGTCGCTATTGCTTTGCTGGGCACCGGGGTTTACCTAAACAAAGATGGCTCTGCTGTATCTGCAGTACTGGCAGAACCACCAGAAGTTATGAGTTAATAGTGGTTCGTTAACCAGTAACCTTACTAAAGTATTGCTTCTCTTTCATGATAAACTTTACTCATTGCGCCTTATTTATTTAAGCTCTCCAAGGCTGGAGAGCATACACCTTCATCAGTGAACTTGGGTGATCCAGCAAGTCTGGAATAGATCTGGTCCAGGTTTCAAAACATGCAAATGGCAAATGACTACAGAAATCCATTTAAGGTTTGCTGGATCACCCAGCTGTCCTTTGGTTTTTCTCCTGCATTTTTTTTTTCTCTTATCTTTTTTTTTGTTTGATGTATCAGATATGTATTCCGAACAATGGAAACACAGTAAGTAACAAAAACAATTTTAGTACAGTAAAAATGAGTCAGAAACACTGAAGTATTTGCAATCTTGCCTGCATTGTCCCAGAGAGGACTACACGCCCCAATTTTGGCAAGGACATTAAACAGTGACCAGAAGTAAGGGGTTTATCTCTACAAACTTATCACAGAGGGAAAAACAAAAATGTAATTTCTATCTACTTCATAAAAAAAAATAATTACTTTGGCTAAAGTTTAGGTTAGGGCTGAGGCTGCCACCATACAATGCCACATGTTTTTCTAAGCTATAGAGAAATGTATTGACTGGTTATCACAAGAATGTTAAGACTAAGGGATTGATAAAGAAAACGTATGTAAGTGAGGCTGTCACTGTTGACCGCTCATTCTGAAAGTGCTAGTTGCCATGTCATAATGATGTTTTGAGTTTATTAAACCTGAGCTGAAAAGATATAAATATGAAACATTTTTCTTTTTTATGATGCTTGTTTCCAGGTAAGAATTGTTACCAAACACAATTAGGCATATAACATTTTGAAAAGGCCACCATTGGCAATAACCATTACTTTGCTCATGACCACTTTACAATATTGGTCTTGCACAATAGTATATATACGCCTCAGACATGGATGCAACATGCCAATAAATTACAATATATGTAATTTACTCCTCAAATCTCAAAACACAGATTAAAGAGTTGTGGTTAAAAATTTTTCTTTTCCCTGTTTTTTTTTTTTGTGGCGTTTTTTATTTTTTTATACAACTAAGGCCAAGATTCAAAGACTGTTAGCCCAGCATTTAACATCCATATTTGAAACGCCAATTCATTCCAATGGACTCATTCATACCAGAGCAATTTTGGACGTTTTCTTAGTTGATGCAAAGAGATCATTACCTACAACATCTAACTGTATTCAAATGTCTAAACACTCAACACATCCCTACTGAAACTAAATGGGAGGTTTGTGATCATTTACATGAATTTGCAAGCATTTATAGGCATTTGTAGGGTGTTTACTACTTGTCTATCTCTTCTCTGTCATACAGCCTCATTCCAAAACGCTTTTAAAAACACTTTAAATGGCCATACAGCTTTTGCACATGTTTTTAAGTTTAAAAGAAAGGTCAGTCTAGACTTTATTTTTCACACAGACACATACAAAAAGTCTGTCTGTAACTTCCTTCTTGCCCTTCAGCATGCAACAGGAGCTCTAAACTACATAAAGACCAATAATGCAGTGCAATTTCTTTTTTTTTTTAATCCAATAGGGCTAGCCTCAGAGAATGCCAAATACATGGCTATGCATGAGCTTTTTTTGTTCTGCTGAAAGAAAAACAAATACATTTAGTTGTGAATAGGTAACATTATCTATTACAAGTTGGAAACACATCTAATATACACGAGTTGCATAATAAATTACACACACTGAGCATATCCCTGCCAGATTGCAAGAACCCGATACATTTGGATGTTAGGAAAACATTTGTATAAAAAGTCAAATGAAAACCAAAATATACCTTTTCAACGTTCCCATATAGGCAAAACAAGTTAAAAACACGAGAGCAGTTCACCCTCTCCTGATGAAGACCACTGACCATAGCTACTGAACCAATAGGAGGTCCACCATGAAAGTAAGAAGAGGTTTGAGGAAGCGGATAAGCCACTAGTTCTGGAGTATTTCTAGAACCCATCCTATAGCGATTTGGTGGAGGCAACAACGGGCCATGGTTTCCTTCAAATAGAGAAAAAAAACTCTTGTTAGTAATATATTTTTGTTTTTGAGTAGACTACACCATTTACATTTTAAACAGCTTAAGAGTAAACAAAAATCTGAAAATGAAAGTGGGCCCAGCATCATATATTAAAGTGTACCTAAACTCACAAAATTCACTTTACATAAAAGGGTAGACAACCCTTTTATGTAAGCTAAATATTCTGATTAAAGTGCAACACTATTTAAAAAAAAAAAAAAAAAAAAAAAGGGTGCAGCACCGCCCCCTAATTCTCAAACGCATAGGCAATCAAGAATGAATAGGAGCGCAAAGCCTCCCAAGATTGCCTACGCCACGCATCCTGCGAGGCTCTTCAGTGCTCCTTCTGTGCATGCCCGAGCATCTCGGGCATATGTGCAGACGGAGCCTTTTCGTGATAGGGGGAAAAAAATTGACGGTCTCACACATGCGCAGTAAGATCGGCAAGTTTTTTTCCAACTGACGTCACCCGATCTTGCGCCTGGGTCAGGTGACACAGAAAGAAGAGATGATGATGGCGGCGCGCTGGCTTGGAGATGGATGTTGGGCCTCCGAGAGATAAATTGTTAAGCTGCATCATTATGCGACCAAAGGAGCTTTACTGAGAGTGACAAGAAGCCAAGAACATATCGAGATGGAGAAGGATTATCAGATTAAAAATTTTTCAGATTGGACACCACCACCACAATTCAACGCAGGAGGGTGCTCAAACCACTTCTACAAGCTCTTATTACTCATAAGATAAAAATGGGCTAATATTTCAAGTTCAAGAGAAAAGTTTCTCTTTTTCCTCTTCTGCGGAAGGTGAAAAGCTTTTGAAGGATCTTGATGGACTCCAAAAAGGCGACAAGCCTTCAATATCTACAGAAGGAGCTCCGACTACCTTATACCCCCTTTGACAAAGTGAAAGCAGGAGGCAAACATTCGGAGAAAACACAATGATTTCAGAGGTGGGACATTCTAACCTTTCCTGTCTAGAGGCAGTTAAAGAGGGTTTCCAAATGGAAGATCTTCTGACTATCTGTTGATACAGACCTAATGGCTGGATCCTCGATCTCAACTGACACTTCAGAGTGTTGATGTCAGTGCCTTTCAGTCAGTTATTATGGTATCCTTTATATTCGCCTAATTACGGGTTGTGATTCAGATAAATATTTGTTTTAACCAGCGGAAATGTATATATTTTAGTTAAATTTCTTGGTGGCTGCCGAGTCCACAAATAGTTTTCCGTCCCTAGGGGACAAAAATGTGTGTTCTTTTTCTTAAGAGAATCAACTACTAAGTTAGGTGTTTTTTCAGTATTCGGCTACGTATATGAAGTCATCTATAACTGCCATAGGGTATCCAATGCCTGTTTAATGACCAAGATATTTTAATTTATTTAATAATGCCGTTTATCACTTTGCCAACCATTACACACAATTTTACATAATGTGTTTAGGAATCAGTACTGAAATATCATGACTATGCCATCTTCACTGTTTTTCCCTTTGCCAGGTCCTCCTCTTCCCCTCCCTATAAATACATTTGTTTGTGATAATATTTTCTTTTTACTAGATTCCCTGGTGGTTTCATTTGTTTATTGTTAGACTAAATGGGCAATGCTGTTTAATGCCAGATATGAACTACCGTTATAAATACTTGACTACTGCTGTATAATTTTCTATTTTATTATGCCATTGTCTATGCAGACTGATGTATTTTGATAATTTTAATAACAACAAACTTCAAGTGTGACAGAAAATGAGTAACTGTCATTGAAACACAGCTTTACAGGGAGAATAAAGCTTGTTAAAGAACAGCTATACTAAAAATGATCGGTTGCAGTAAATCAGTTGGTAAAACTTACAATCTCACAGTATGATAAAAATATGACATAGCTGCTAGACACAAGGGGTTCATCTTGCCTAATCAAGCTCTTGCTGAAGCAGGAATTTCACAGCAGAGGAACGTTTGCATGTTTAATCTCCAAGTCTTTCTGCAGAACAAACCAGCATGACTGGGGGTAGCAATGGAATGGGTGACTACTGAGTTCTGCAAGTTCTACTACGTTTATGTAAATTATCTGCCAATATAGAACAGCCCGCAGTCCCTTCTGTAGCACTAAAACAGAGGTCCGCAATGTTTTTTGGCCACCAGGACATTTATGGGGTGGGCAGGAGCACACTAGACTCAGACTGTCTCTGAGTTCCACCTTAATGGCTCTGCCCTCACTGGGAACGCCCCCTGAAGGGAAATCCCTCTCCTCCGTATGCACTGCGGAGGAGAGGCAATATTCCCTATTTACCGTGGCTGGCGTTAACACTTCCGCCGCCGTGGTAAATAGGGAACATAGGGAAGAAGAGAGCCACAGCAAGAGGAGGCTGAAGAGCCGCATATGGCTCCAGAGCTCCGGCGTCTCTGGCTCGGGTGGTTTGTTCTGGCCTAATCCCGGCTGGTAACCCGCAGATCCGGAGCCGCGCGTTGCCAGCCGGCATAAGGCCGTATCGGCCAGGGGTCGTTAGGCCGGAACAAACTACCGGCTAGTCCATATCTGGCCTAAGGGCCGGAGTTTGCTGACCTCTGCCCTAAAACAGATTATTAACATGTAACGGATAGACAAGCATTTGTGCAACACAGGGGTTGATAGAGGCATGTTATCAACTTTATTTTTTCAGTTTCTGATTATTTGCAGAGAAAGAAGGAAAAGAAGTCAAGGGTTTCAGGGGAACTGTAGAAATTTCTACAGCACATTTAGGAAAAATAGTACCTTCAGAAACTGAACATAAGTGTACTATTGGAAATGCTGACCGTAAAAGTTTGATCTGTACTATACATAAACAAAATGCATACAAAATACTTATGCAATGGTACCGTCCTCCAAATAAAGTGCACGCTATTTTTCCGAATATTAGCAATGTGTGTTGGAGATGTGGTACAGCGGTTGGCACTATATACCATATTTTCTGGACATGTCCGCTTATAGGGCCCATTTGGACAAAGGTCAACACTCTTGTCTCTGAGACATTGGAAATTCTTGTATCACTTGATGTAGTTACCCATCTTTTGGGTCTACCTATGTCTAATCTCACTAAATTGAATAACAAATTAGCGTGTCACACCCTTACTGCAGCCAGATGCCTTATTGCTAGAAACTGAAAATCCACGTTGCCCCCAGGCATCATGGACTTATATGCTAGTCCCTTGGTATTTATATTTTTTGTCTGCATACTAATATGCTCCAGCACATAACTACTGATCTTCAGTTAGGCCCTGGTAATACATCTCCTCTTATTAATTCTTCAGGAGTAACACCGGGGACTTCCTCTAATTTATTACCATATATTTGCCATTCCACTCTACATCCTCCTTGTACCCTCTCCCTTTTCCCCTATCTTCCTTTTTCTTCTGTTCGCCCTCCTTCCGTTTAGCCTAGATATTTCATGTTTAGACAATTTTATCGCTAGATATGTTTACTGCCGTTTATATAGTAAGGTTATTGAAAGAATGTCTCTGTTTTATTATTACCTCTTAACCAGAATGTTTATATTGTGTTATACTACTTTCTACTGAAATCTGTGATACACAATTTTTTTCAATTGTTAATTACTTTGTATTTCTTGGCTACCTTCTTAAATTTGTTGATACTTTTTGTTTATAATTTGAAAAAACTCAAAAAAAAAAAAAAAAAAACTAAATGCTGACCGTAAACCTGGTCATTTAAAAGTGTGAAGATTGCTATGTTGCTCCCCATTAACCCTCCATCAGGTTTTGTACACTGTCTTTTACAGCATACTAATGATGTTTGTGGATCCCCAGAATATGCAGCAGAAAGATGCATGCATGAATCAAGGAGAACTGGTCATGTGAATTTCACAGCCCATTTATTTGGGCTTTCTAATTTATAAATTAGATACAGTATATTATTTGTTTACTATAATTTAATCACACACAAACACCCAGAGCAAAAACAAAAAAATATTAATGGCATTACTTCTGAAAGCTCTTCTAATTTTTGGCATTCTTTTTGCCAAACATGGTTTTACAGAACTGACTACACCCCCTATGAATTTGAATTAAGAACCATTCACAATATTTAGGCAGATTTTGATAAACATGCAATCTAATTTAGGTTCAAAGAAAAGCTTGTATTAAATCGCAATCTAAAAAGGTCTTTAAAGTAAAATAAAAATACCCCATTTGTTCCTTACCCACATTTTATAATAATGCTACGACATTTCCAGCTACCCTTCAACTAGGAAAAACACTATTTGATTAGGTTATACTACATTTTAACAAAAATTAAGGGTTGATAAGCAATCTTTTTATGAAGAAATAATTTAAAATATTCTCAGATGTATCTACATAAATGTATTTTTACATAATTACTGTGCAGCAAAAATGTTTTTTTCACTTCCAAAATTAACCATGGAATAGACACAGATATTTATCACTGTTTCCCAATTTCAGAAAACTGGTGAAGCAAAGAAAAAAAAATTGCCCCCCCACACCCAATCAACATAACTTGAATAATACGCTTGCAACCTCAGCCTACCTTAATAATGCCATATATTTCTACATGCCAAAGCTAGTGAGCTAGTGTTCATGTGGAAGATTCTTACCATAACCATCATATCTGTAAGATGATGGGTGGTCTCCTAGAATAGCTTGTCGCTGACGCCCCTTGCCGCGATCTGAAAAAGGAAAAACAATGCATTACACACCATAACTTACACAAACATATATAAATACCAGAAATACATCTGCCTAAAATATTTTTACCAATGTACTTAAAGCCCTATTGTAACTGAAAAAAATGCCTGAAAAGGACATAATAATACTCAGCCATCACATATGTCAAAAGTGGACACCAAAGGATTGATTTATAAAGCAGAGGATCTGGCAATCAGCCTTGGGCATTGTGTTTTAAATGTCAGTGAGCGAGAATGTTTGGAGAACATTGTCTGTGCAAAGCACTGCATTATGGGATTTAAAATATATTTTATTATTAGGTTTGGAGTTCCAGCTTTCTCTCTCCTGTAGCTTGTTTTGATCATAAGCCAAGTAACCCATTATGAGAACAGAGTGAAAGGTTTTCAAAATAGCCCTTGGTTTAAAACGTAGGCAAATCCAAAATTTATTTTAGTATGTTTCGTATCATGTCTTACTGTACCCAGTTTTCTTCAGAATGCGTTTTGTTATTCTGTTGCAAAGCTTCTTACCTGGAGATCCTGAAGTGAGAGCACATTCAGCGGAAGGCTGAGAATATTAACACCAATGCCTGGCAATCAGCAGCATTGTTGTCAGCCCGTCATTCTGCATTCCTTGTTGGTTGGCCTGCCTATCAGGTCTGTCAGAAAGGCAGAAAGGCAAACTGAAGGAGCTTGCATGGCAGGCAGACAAATGTGCTAAAAAAGTCTTAGCATCCTAGCATCCCACTAGGAGTGCTACCTGCAGGATCTATAGGAATAAAGCTTGGCAACAGATAAGAAAGAAGAAGAATAAGCATGCAGTAAAACCTGAAGATAAAACATGCAGAAAAATATAGTTTGTTTTTAAATGCACTTTAAGGACACAAGGCTCTGCAAAGCTACTTCTAGAGGCCCTTTTTGCATTTATGCTGACAATGTCAAAGTTTTAAAAGCGACAACAGATTTACTTTCAGTATAATAAACCAAAGTCCACTGGATTATTAGGTTAACCACTGCCACATCCCTTCATATATCACATACAAAGAACTAACAAAAGAAAATCTATGGGACTTTTCAGGCAGTAATGAATGATGAATCCATTTAACTAACAATAATTTATTAAAATACCAAAATACAGCAAATTACCATTTACTATTTATCTTTCTAAAAATATGTACATAAAAACACTGCCATCTTAAGACATATATCTCCAAGTATAAAGGGAACATAAAAGAAAAATCATGCTCTCCCATCCCTTGACGTACAGATGATTGAGGGAACTGTGGAAGATATATTGTTCTCTACGTGTTTCACAGGACCGCTGTCCGCTTCCTCAGGAGAATATTATGTCAATTGTTCAACCTCTCCTACATACTTATCAAATACCAAGATGCATATATGGCCTCAGGGTGGCCGGAAACTCGTGGCACTTGGGCTTTATATTTTCCTTTATATAACAATTTTTCTATGATTGCAGTTCAGTATAACGTAACCAGCTTACCCATGAAATAAATTCCTTAAACCTTATTCACAATCCACCATAGCATAAATCATCCAGAATCCCACAATGCTCTTGCAGCAACCCTGCATGCCCTCCTCTGCCTTTTCTTGTTCAGTACAATAAATCTAACATTTCTTATATCTAATTACTACAAGTAATCCGTAACACACGCACAAATACACATGGATACTCAAGTATAAACCACTATTCTTTTTTAAAACCTGAAAATGGGATTAGAAAAAAAAAAGATAATTGGTATATACTCAGGTGACACCTAGTGGTATGTCCTGGAAGTGCATTTAAATCCTATTTGAAGTTGTTCACAAAAAACATCACATGGAGGTCACAGCTCCATATACTAGTAGCCTAGTATATGGTAAATAAAGGTTTTAAATATAATAAATTATGGAGGCATATATATATTAATTGGTTTGTCAGTCTGGTCTGTGACTTACAATTTTAAATTATAGCAGTGACAGCCTTATTTTGTGCCCTAAGTTCATATTCTATATATATATATATATATATATATATATATATATCTCAATTTGATAAAATTCCCTAGATATTCCACCAGGATCTTTTTTTAAATGCTTTTAGAATAAATTGTCATTTATTTACTGCAATCAATTTTTAAAATGTTCAATCATTTTATTAAAAGGATTGTTATAGAGAACACCTACAGAGTTACACCTATTGCCAGAAATAGTCTAGACCAGCCCTTCTCATGCCTTTTACCTTTGAAAAACCCTTGGTAAAGATTACACTTATAGTTCTGAATACATTGGCATGTTTTTGTATGTAATGTAGTGTGTTTATGGGCAAATTAGGCAATACCTCCAAACAAAATCATATAATGGTCATTGTAAAAGTACAAAAATCTGTCACTGCATCAGTGTTCGCTACTGCTTAAAGTACCCCTATAAACCTCAGGAGGAAGTTTCCATACTTGAGAAACACTGGCCTGGACCCTTGTTTACCTTATCTATTCTCCTCTCTGGCTATTTAAAAAGCTAAAGTCCATTGTCATGTATATATCTGACATGATCAACTAATCCACAAAATGGAGAAAAATACACACACACACATAAAAATATAAATATACATACATTTAAAAAATATAAAGATAAACAGATATGCTTTCTCTATGAAATTAACTGAAGAATGCAGGATACAAAATGGACACACATTCGCCAAAAAGAAAGTAAGAAGCATATGGTTTGTAGTACAACAATATACTGGCATATTACCAACTATATCAAAAAACAACAAAATGTGTATTAAAACAGTACCTGAATTCAATAACAAGAGTCATCAGCAAGATATTTTCAAAGATGTCTCCTTTCAAGAGGTTTCAGCATAATCCAAAAATAACCTGTATACATGGTTTCACAATTAACTTTCTATAGAAATGAACATGGTTGAAACAGATGAGCTGGAGGAAAAATACATGCAATAAAATTGGATAGACATAAATGCTGTTCATTTAATCAAGTCTATTACCTCAAATATAGAAGAATAAAAAGCAAAATCATTGGATACCGTATTTTTCGCCCTATAAGACGCCCTGGAATATAAGACGCACCCAATTTTAAAGGGGGAAAATCTAGAAAAAAAAGATTCTTAAAGATTATTCCCCTTCTGATCATTCATGTGCCATTTATACCGGTATTCCCCTTCTGATCACTCATGTGCCATTCAAATTCCCTTTCTGATCACTCTATGCCTTTCAAATTCCCTTTCTGATCACTCTGTGTCTTTCAAAATTCCTTTCTGATCACTCTGTCATTCAAATTCCCCTTCTGATCACTCTGTGCTTTTTTTCCACTGTACGGCAGTTAGGACAGGGAACAGCAGGTGGCGCTGTGCCGGCTTCTTTCGCTCTGCTTTACAGACAGGAGAACACACGTGCTGCTGCCAGAGAGAAGAGGAGACAGAGGCTGCTGCAGCCAGAGACACACGCAGGATCGGGTGAGTATATTATTTTAGTTATTTTATCACACCTTTGTTGTATAGGACGCACTAACTTTTCCCCCCCAGTTTTGGGGAAGAAAAAGTGCGTCTTATACTGCAAAAAATACGGTAATTGGAAATAAGAGTTTAAAAATAGAAGTTTTTTGTTGTTTCGTGAAAAAACACATTTTTATTATTAACCTTTAAAATAGCTTATTTCTAAGTAGCTGATGTTTTTTCTCTGTCTGTGTCAGTCTCAAAGTGCTCATTTATTAAAGCTCTAAAAAACAGGAGAAGATAGACTATCATGAGAGAACCTGGGTGATCCAGCAAAACTGGAATGGATTTCTTAAAGTCAAATCTCTCAAAGTGCTTTTGTGATCAATGACTGCCTAAGTTAGGAGCCATCCAAGAGAAAAGGATGTCTTTTATCAATATGCCTTTACTGCAATAGTAAAAATTAAATATATTGTAATATATATATTTAAAATGATAATTTCAAATTTACATTAAAAAAAGTTATTGTATAAAGAGTACTTTGCTTGTTTTAGATCAAGATATAGGGCATAATCCACAATTATAGGATTTTAGGTTTAGAATTAGTCATTAGATAGAATTAGAACAATAGCTCAAAGCAAAATAGTTGGTGCTTGAAATGCACTGTAACTGTAAACAAATAAAAACTTGTGACTGGTATCAATATCTTAGCCCTTAATAGTGATTAAAGAAGACTGTTTCCAAACGGGAATGTCATGCCCTTAAATTGCTATTCAATTAAAAATATTTGTGTTTTCCCCATGTTCCAATAAATTTAGAGGAAATCAAAACAAATTTTCATATCATACACAGCATAAAGAGTTAAACATGTTACAATATGTACAGAAGTAGCTTACACCTTTTAAAACTAATAGTGTTCTTCACACAGATTTTACATTCCATTTAACCTAAAAAAAATGTGGTTATATCACTGCAGTTAGTTTTGTTGATTATTGACAATACATTGGTAAAAAAAACTTGTAAAAATTTTTTTACTAAACCATATTGATTGATGGTCCTTAACATATGGACACAGTTGATCAGAAGTCAATGTATTATACCTGTAGCATGCTTAACAGTCAGGTTAAGGAACTAATTCACAACCTCATTACTGCAAATAAGTCAGTACACATCCAGGTGACAGCTGGAGCTAGAGCACCAAAGGAATCCAGGAAAATAAAAATATTTCAAATGTCCTCCACTGAGAGCATGTGCAGGTAGTGATGATGCATGCAGAATGCAGTCAAGGTGAATTGCATGTCTGATTTTAAGTTTCTTGTTTTGGAGAGCTGTTTGCAGTTGCCTCAGTGATGCATGAAGCAGTGTAGAGTCTGCCTGCTGAGACATCCTCCTCTAGACTTCTGAATGCCATGTCCAGCTTTGACATGTAGGAACAATGTCTCTTCTGTTGAAAGGCAAGTTTATGGTTTGGAAATGCATTCCTGACCCTCATCAAAGCGACAGATAAAATGAAAAAGGAAACAAGGCTGCATGAAGGAAAAATAAAGGTGGGAGCTGCACACCATTTAAACCATACCCTGCAGAGCATCTAACCAGAACCCCATTTAGGGGTTAAAAATATGCCAGTAATTAAATGCCACTGCTCATGTTTGCATAGAAACCAATGAATCAAATTCCTACCTCCTCTGTTTAAGTAAGGTTTGCTGTAGTCCCAGCTATCATTATCGTTCCGAATAACATTGAGACGTGTGGGCTGCACACAATGGAAAAAAAAATGTCAATATCAAGGAAAAAAAGGAAAAAAAAAGGACGGATGTAATAACAAGACTTACTCTGGCATATTCTATTTTTAATGTGCAGCATCCAGCATATATGTCTGCACCATTCAATGCAGCTTTGGCCTTCTGGGCACTGTGTACAGTGTCAAATGTTCATTGGTGTTAAGGAATTTAGCATTCAGTCAAAAAGACAGGAAAGTTCAAGTGAACTCCCATAATAATTTATGACAAACCACACTGTGCGTTTCTAACGTATACATTTTGCAGTTTTCTTTTTTGTTTCTTAGATAAAAAGTCAGCTTACATCTTTGATGAGGTGTCATCCAGGACACTTTGTGTCAGAACACTTTTATTGTGTTTTCAGTTCTGAAGGAAAAACTGACTTAAATCTAACACAGACCTTTGCAAATTTCAGGAAAAAACAAAAGAAAGCATTTTGGTTTGTTATTGTCACAGAGGCAATCTGTAAAAGATTTTGGTATTCGATGCAAGCTTAAAGATATAAAAGAGTATGCCAAGTTTTGATTTGAGTTTGGAAGGGTTAGAAACTTGCCAGTCTTTTATTGCTATACTGGGCTCTGCTGTAGAAGTTTTTCCCCAACGGCTGTTTTACCAGAAAGGACAGGAACTGACTGTCAGTACGCCAACACAGTTGGCCAAGGACCTTTGCTAATTTACCTCCACATTATGTGATACAATCAACTACACTATTACATTTCCCAGTTCTCTTGGTCACTCTAAACTGTATAGACATTCATACCAACCAGAGGAAATCATTAGACATTCTATTTGTTGCACTCTATTAAAAAATGTGATAATGCAGTGCTGCCAAATCTTTGCATATACAGTCAAAAGTTGTACAGAAAGTACCACAGGGTTGACCAACTAAAAGTTGCATGTATATGTAAAAGGCACCTAATTTAACAATACACTCAATACCTAAACTAAATTTAAAGATGGAGACATAAAAGCAATATACCGTAAGGTAAAGATGATGAAAACAAAAAAAGCAATTTATACAGTAATGATATAGTCCACACAAAACAAACTTTACGTATATATAGCCCTTAGCCATTACAAAAAAAAAGGATATTCCACCATGGCTTGAATCCCATTTCTTTTAAAAATTACTATACGCTCCACTTTTCCTACTGGGTTGCAGACAGAGTACAAAACATCCTGTATGAAAGGAACAAGATTATTAATACGGTGGTGGTGAATATAATGTGGTGAAAACAATAACCAATCAATGATGCATAGTAAGGCATACAAATTATAACTAAACTAAACAGGAAAAGCACCTTGACTGAAGTATAAACCTACAGCACAAAAAACTATTTTAACTGTTAGCAGTAACAGCTGAAATCAAATAAAATGTCAATGAAATTAATGTGAATAAATACATTCGTGGTAGGTTATTTTTAAAACATTTCTTTTAAAAGGGAAAAAAATATTAAAATCACAAGGGTGTAAAGGGTGTAGCCTATATACCCTTTCTCTCCCGTTTTTAACATATAAAGTATTTTGTACTTTTGAGGTGCTTAGAATGGTCATGTGCACCTAAATTATCTTTTGCACATGGTTGTGCAATGCCTTGCTTGTTAGTATGTCCAGTTTTTAATTTTTTTTTTTTTTTTTTGTGTATTATGCCTAAACTGTTCAGTGCTGTGTATTTTGATCCAACTTACTAGTGCTCCATGTTTTTAGGAGTGTAATTCCTTGTAGTAGTGTAATAGTGTGATCAATGTGGTGTAACAAGTTAGGCTTAGTTCACATTAGCAGTAAAAACTGGGCCATTTAATGAGTGACTACTGGCAACCAGGCATCTAGGAGTTTATACTTGAGTATGTACATATCAGATGATGATTGCCAGGTTATTATTAATACTGTAATCTGTGATATAACTGTAAAGGTCAATATGATAAGAGAATAAAGTGGGATGCCTGGTATAACAAATATAGTATACTTTAATTGCTTCACCTGATAATGGGTTTTTAATTCTTTTAACTTTAAGAAACCCATAACCCTTTATAGACTTGCAGGCTATACATGAGCAGAGAGCAAAAAACATTAAAACAGAGATAAAAAGGAGGAAAATAAAAGTGTTGGAATTTTTTTTCTTATTTATTGTTGCAAACGTTTGTAAATGTCAGAGTTCCTAATTATTTGAAAGGCAAATGAATAAGCTAAGAGTATGTCCAAAGAGAAGATAATAAAAACACCAAATTACATGTTAAGTTTCTACAAGAATGTTTTAAATATATCTAGTTGTTTCAGATAAATATGAAATATCCCTCTATGTGCTTTTTAAATCTAACGCAGGTTTTTAGGAAGAATCAGGAGATAACCCACTCAGAACTCCACTAAAGTCAAATCAACCGAACAGTGGTGTAACATCTATCAAGACAGGACATTTTTATTACTTATAGGGGAATTCATACACGTTTTTTTTTTTCACTTTAGGCCTGAAGGGGGGAGGCTCCTGGCCCTCTACTGGCCAGTTTGTACAGCATACGATATGAGCAATGTATTTAATAACTGCTTGTGGACCTTCAAGGTGTAATTTGATGCTTTTTTTGGGGACTTGTTGATAAGGTTTACCATGTATCAGAGTTATGCATTTACAGTTTGCCTGGAGTTTAACCTCCCTGGCATTCTAATTCTGTCCAAATTTCCATGCAAAAAGCGTTACATTTTTTTGCATGGAAATTTTTTACATTGTAGGCTATAATCCTTGGCGTAACTCACCGAAATATGTCCAATATTTAATAAATTTAATACACTTAAATAAAAAAAAACACAAAAATCTGTTAAAATCTGTAGCATATATAATATGTACATACATACACACACACATATATATATATATATATATATATATAAATAATTACAGTGGTACCTCGGTATAAGTCCGCTTTGGATTAAATCCAACTTGGTATAAATCCTGTTTGGACACGAAAAATCTTGCTTGGTATACATTCTTTGTGCTAGAACTTGTATGGGTCAAAATGAGTCACCACACCGCTGCTCTACCCTTTTAAACTCTCACGAGACAAAGTCAAGAATGCCCGCAAGCGTCAGTACGCCAGTTGCTACCATTCAGTGAACAACCTGCGCTATAACTCCCTGTGAATTACCTAACATCTCCTCCCCCTATCTCTCAGCACCATCCTAGTAGGCACTCAACTCTTCCCAGCAAGGTAAAATGGGGTTAAATTTTTCATTTTTTTCATCTAGTTGCTTTTGTATTTTTGTATTTTAGTATTAGGCAGTATTTAAATTATTCTATACAACCCTATCAATGTATGCCAATATACCAATAACAATAGTATTTTTTTTTTTTTCATGGGAACGGATTAATGACTTACCAAGATACCACTATAAATAATATATAAAAATTTCTTTATATTGGACTCAATACAGCTAATTTGTATTGAATCCATTACAAAATTTTTGGAATTTCCCGCCGATCTGCCCGCCCACACCGACGAATGCACCGATGTCACCGGGAAACCGAGAGAGATCATCTCTGCATTGCGCGGCTAAAGATGGAAGAAGACAGACGTGTCCCCAAGACCTGCGGGGACCAGCAGGACAACGGCGGATGACAATGAAGCAAGGTAAGTGTTTTTTGTTTTGTTTTTTTAAGGTTAAAGCTACCCTGAGTGTGATTTGGGATTACTGGTATTTGCAGGTAAAATCCACCCCGAGTCACGCTCGGGATTACCACTAGGGGGGTTAATCATATTGCCATTGACATGAAACAAAACATTGGGATTTAAAACCAGAGCAGATTTTTAGGAAAATAAAGTCCAAACAGTTTTCATTGTTACAGCAGAGCTTCGTGTCTGTGTGTAACTGCATGTCATTATGCCGCCCCATGTCCATATCTCCTAATTTCAAGATCTGGGGATCAGAATTGTAAAAATACAACATTGGGGTTCCCGTTTCAAAAGCAAGTGCGCCTAGGAATCCTTAATTGAAAATGCAAGTTAGGGCCCCCGGGGCCACTTAAAAAGCGAGCATTGGTGTGCTGCCTTCATTGCATCTTAGCAGAGACAATAGTATTGATATACATTAGCTTTTCTACTGCCCTCTAGTGGTTGTTTTTTTTGTAAGCAGTCTTTGCATAATATATTCTAGCCAGCAACAGGAAATTATCTAGATTTACAGGATGGTGAAAGGCCCGCCTAGTCTCCATCTTAGTTTCTCAGTGAAAAGCATCTGTCCTTCCCATCAAGCCTGGCAAACGAATTGTCTGTAAGTAGGCCTCTATGATAGCATTTTATGAAGAAGCATGTAGAAATATTATGCATTAGATAGCTAGATGTAAGCTATATATTGCTGTACTATGTATACTGATATATATCTGTTTGTATTGTATTGTAGTTTCACAAAATTAAAGTAAATGAGGAAAGACAATAAAGTTCAGAGAATCTCGGTCAAGAAGCAGATTTCTCCGCTTATTGGCCTTATTTACAGTGTTTAGCTGCCTGTCTAGCTGCACTACACAGGACAGTGTTGTGGGGACAGAACAATTGGGGTGGGGCCCCTAAATGAATACCTACCTGTCACAAATCTATAACTGTCATACTATGTAACCCTGTCTGCTTCTCTTATTTGAATCCCAATTTAGCTAGAATGGTGGGGTGTCCAAAACAGAAAACAAAGGTGCAGTCGGCTAACCCCCACCCCCGCCACTAAAATGTTATTTATATGGCAAACACACTACCCTGTTACACAATACTGCCCACTTCTAACACTTGAATCCCAATTTCTCTGGAATGGGGGAGGTGTAAGAAACTGCTGAAAATGTGTGGGGAATGTCTGTGACTAACACCCCCTACAATTTCATCACTATGGCATCATTAGAAAATAAAAAAGACTCTGTCCATCAAAACAAAATTGGTGTTCAGGTACTGGTAGGGTACAGCCATGTGTTACAGAGGAGCCTGTTTTGATGGACAGCGTTTATGTTGTAATGATGCCATTGAGATGAAAGTTTGGGGGTGTTAGCTACAAGTGTCCCCCACTTGCACCTATAATTTTGCTCTCGGTTCTAGAGAAATAAGGGTTCAAGGTAGGGAAGCAGACAGATTGATGGGCAGAGGTTTTTTTTTGTTCTAATAATGCCCAGCTAATGAAATTTTAGTAAGGGATTATACAAAAGTGCAGTTTCCTGCACCTCCCCATTCCAAATAAATTGAGGTTCAAAGAACAGAAGCAGAAAGGACAGCATAGTATTACAATTATAGTTTTGTGAAAGGTAGCTAAAAAATTTAGGGGGCCCACCCCAATGCTCCTTACTAAGTGAGTGGCCCCTGGGATCCTTAATTTGCATTTTCAATTTTGGGCTCCTAGGTGCACTGTCCCATTAAACAGCAACCCAAATGTTCAATTTCAACAAGTTTTAAAACTCGTGATCCCCATTATTTTGAAATTTGTTAAAGAAATATTGGTTATTAGTAGCTATGGGTCCCCTGTTAAAATTCTACAACCAACCAACCAACAATTTAGTTCTGAAAAATTGAACACGATGAGTTGTTAGGCTGCAGAATATGACAAGCACCAAGGGATGACATTCCTCTTATTTTAAAATGTTTTTTTTTACATTTTTGGGGAAGGACCCCTCCTCTACTGCCATGGGATATTTGTGTCATATCCCAGGTGGCTGCGGGCTGCTCCTTTTGCGCATGCCCGACATCGGGAAAGTATCATCAGGGGCTTTCCTATAATGTAAAAAAAAAATGCACAATCTCACGCATGTGCAAAGAGATCAGCACTTGATGGAACGGTGAGAAAAACGAAAAGGGAACAGGAGCAAGCGCGGGACTCGCTGGGCTCAGTTTGTGAACAGATCAAGTTATATTTTGTTTCACAAAAGTTTAGCGCTAAACCTAGGTAACATAGGGAGGCCACACTTGAAGGTAGGCTGAATTCACACGTCCAATTTTTATCGTTGGAAATGAACGACGAACGAACGACGAACGACCGATTGGCCAAAAATCGTTTGTAAAAAAAGTAACCAACGACGCCGACGAACGAGGATAGTCGTTGGAAATGAACGACCGGACCGGCGGATCG
>NC_092861.1:99013672-99025303 GCF_032062135.1 Pyxicephalus adspersus
TATATATATATATACGGGGGTACAATATCTTTGAACGATCGTGTCGTTATCTGTATGTACAGGATCGGTGCTGTACGATCGTTCGCAGATATCATGCAGGATCGTTCGTCGTTCGTTTACAAACGATAACTATTGGAAGTGTGTACGTAGCTTTAGGTTGCATTTGCTGTGTTTACCCATTTCCTCTCACCAGGAACCACTGTTGCTGGAAAAACTGCTAGGCCTGAAAAAGCCCAGCACTTACCGCCTATTACCAATCCCAGGTGCCAAGCAGATGCCTAGTAGTCACTCAGAGGGGTAAATTGCACAAGCAGTTGCCTAGTAGTCACTAAGAGGGGTAAATTGCAGTTTTTTACTGCTAATGTGACTCAAGCCACATTGAATACAATACACTAATAAAACATGAAACACTAGGCAGTTGGATTAAAATACACAGCACTGAACAGTTTGGGCATAATACAAAAACATTGAACAATTGGACATTCTCACAAGCCAGGCATTTGTAAGTTGGAACAAAGTATGTGGGGTAGCTAGAACACCGTTACATTAATAGAGGTTACTAGATACCTGTGGCTTAAGTAACAAGGAGCACTTTGCTGTGTGGTTTTAAAAACACATGTAAACGTTCCTACCATGTCTAAATGCATTTTAATGCACTTTTACTAGCATTTTAAAGCTTGCCTTTACACCGCTTGAAAACATCTATGCTGCGTTTTCCAGTGTTTAAGTTTCAAACACTTATAAACGCTGGAAATTGCTGAAAAACTTGGGAAAATGCCCCTACTGAAATCAATAGACGCGTTTACCCGCGTTTTCCCACATTAAACGCTGGGGAAAATGTCTGTGTAGACTAAGCCTTAACAAGGACTACATTTTATGTTTCCATTAGGTTGTGAGATAATTCCATAATACATATATATCATGGTTGGCCAGCTGTAGCTCACATATTTATATACCCACAATTTGCTACTTATGAATACATTTTTAACATTTTACATTAGTGTAAGCACTTTGCAACCAGTTTTCACATGGAGCCCAATTAGAGCATGAAAGCAGACTTACTACTGTGATTGGATATAAAGGATTCTGAATGGATAGTAGAAGAACTTTATTTCCACCGAAAGGATCTTCAGTGTTTGCTGGACGAGTGATTCGCTTGCTTGTAGAGAAATTAAAGAAGGCTTGTTGTCCTGCTATATACACAGGTTCAGTAGTAGCAAAAGTAACACATTTCTTAGAAAACTCTGTATTTTCAAACTCTACCAAGGCTTGACGTTTAAAGGGCATCATCATGACATAACTGCACAGGAAACAAAAGTTAGTTGTTGACAAACTGAAAATTCCCAATCTGTTGAGAAAATCTGAGATCTGCATGTGATAATCTGTACAATATCAACCCAGCTAAAAAAAAAAATTTTTTTTTTTTTTTTTTTTTTTTTTTTACATTAAGCATTTTCCCCAAGATAACTGTATTCTGCCTTTTTCCTGTTTCAAAGGAAAGGAGTGACAATTGGGTTGATTTATTAAATGAGTAGAACATTTGGCAAAACACACACAGAAAAAAAACTGGACAAAGCTTAAAAAACTACTTGGGTACCAATTTATCAGAAGCACTGGCACAGCAGGACATCAGGAGCTTACTGGATTTGTGCACAACTAACAGGCATTTTCTGTACTTGTAGTTTTAACAAAACATGCACATACCTATCCAGGCAAAGATAAAACAGCAACAATTCGTTGTGTAAACCTAAATGCAAATTACCATATTGTTCCAAACTTTGCAAGAGCCTCCATTAAATCGGCCTCTACTACAGACTCACACAGCCCTCTTACATGAACCACAGGAGAGACTGATACTTTGTGATGGTTTCCACCAGCATCCTGAGAAAAAAAAAGAAACAATGAGAAGGAGCAAATGAATATATAAAAATTATGACATTAAAAAGTAATGGAGGAGGTGGTCACTCACTGCAGGAGTGATGTATCTCACAAAAATAAATAAAAACAAAAACAGATACAGAAAACCAGACCATTATTTGACCAAAGCTTTTAGTTAAGGGATGGATTTTTTTTCTTTATTTTTCAGGCTAGTGGTTAGGTAAAGGGCGATGGGAGGAAGGTGTGGGAGAAGGGAGCACTTTGCCCAGTTATAGAGTTTAACACAAGGCTATGTGTGGTAGTAGACAAGTGTAGTTTCAGCTGATTTTTTCTAACCTTCTATCTTTTCTGCCTTCAGTTATACTCTAAGGCACAGGTGTCAAACACCAGCCCACATCTGCCAGTTTTATGTGGCCCACTGTGACTGAGCCGCATCCAAGCACTTGACATTTGCAGGCAGAAAGACACAGTCCCAGAAAGCTAGGTAGAAGCAGGATGGTACACACAAGTGCATGACCACACTTCAGGCAGAATGACCCCATCCCAGAATGCTACAGAAAGCTAGGTAGAAGCATGGCGGTCCACACAAGTGCCTGCGCTGCACGCAGAAGGCCCTCAGTTGCTTGTTCACACTCCTGCCAAGACCCAGCACTAAATTAGACTGTGCCAGAGTCCCGATCCTGCTGCCAGTAGTATGCTGGTGCAGCTCCAGGTATGGAATCTCACTAAAATGCTACATTAGCAATGTATCCAGACTCAGAGACACAGGCCTCCACCTCAGCACAGTCAGTGGCTCCAATCCCCTTATATAGATAGGCCAGGATAGGTCAGGTATACCTCAGAAAAGGCTGCTAAGAACAAAAAGCAAACACTCTCAAAATGTCCAACAAGAGAAAAGTTGATGCAGAAGTGAGACAATTTAATAAAAGATGGGAAAGCAAATATTTGGTTATGCTTCACAAAGACAAGCATGTTCCTTTTTTCAGAACATGATTAATGCAGGAGGATGGTATGAGATACAGTATTTGGGTCAGTCCCCATTGGTCATTCAGTTTCTCTTTGTGAAGAATATGCAGACATGAAGAGAGTCATTGAGTTGTTGCAACATCACCAACACAATTGGGTTATCCGAGTTGACCTTAAAATGGTATGCTTCCTTCTTGGTCAGCAACATGGATATACCAAGTATCCATCCCGGTTATCTGTGCATATGGGACAGCAGAGGACGTGAGAGGCATTGGGTGGAAAGGAATTGGCCTCCAAGAGCTGCCCTAAAACCAGGTGATCCAAACATTCTACATGAGCAACTTGTTGATAGAAAGAATAATAAATTCTTGCCTCTGCACATGAAACTGGGTCTGATGAAGCAGTTCGTTAAAGCTTTGCCAACTGAAGGAGACTGTTTTAAGTACCCCATTTTGGCGTTTCTTTTATGGGACCTAACTGTATGGTGTCTCAGGGTGAGGAAGGATCTCTACTTCTACTAAGACTATGGCCCTGATTTATGAAAGCTCTCCAAGGCTGGAGAGAATACACTTTCAGAAGTGAACTGGGTGATCCAGAAAACATGAAATGGATTTTTAAAAATCATTTGCTATTTGCTAGCAAATGTTTTAAATCCTTGACCAGATCCATCCCAGGTTTGCTGGATCACTCAGCTTCACTGATGAAAGTGTATTCTCTCCAGCCTTGGAGAGCTTTCATAAATCAGGGTCTATGTATCTTTAGAAAAAGTCCGGCCCCCGACTTAGCCCATGTTTTAGATTTCACCCCTTTTGTTATTTGAATTTGACACCCCTGCAAGGGCTTGTTTTCAAGTGACAGTGGGTAGTGGCACTACAAGTACAGTAACAGGGTGAACATTTATTAATTTATTACAAGATAATTTTATAGTACAGTTTATAGAAGCCTCAACTAGAGGATACTCTGCTGGACCTAGTTTTTTTTTCTAAAAATGCACAGTTTATAACAAAATCTGGATTGAAGTGACCGTCACATGATTTAACCACCTGAGCGTTACAAAATATAAATTTGAATTTCCAAGTTATTTACTTTTATTTTATTTTTTTTTATTTTTTGTATTGGATTGGATAGGGAGTTTGTATTCAATCCAATACAAAATGAGCGTTTGAATTTACCAGTTATGTACTTTGTATTAATTTATATTATTTTGTATTTGATTGGATACGCAAGTTTGTATCCAATCAAATACAAAATATAAATTTGAATTTCCAAGTTATTTACTTTTATTTTATTTTTTTTTTTATTTTTTGTATTGGATTGGATAGGGAGTTTGTATTCAATCCAATACAAAATGACAGTTTGAATTTACCAGTTATATACTCTGTAATAATTTATATTATTTTGTATTTGATTGGATACGCAAGTTTGTATCCAATCAAATACAAAATATAAATTTGAATTTCCAAGTTATTTACTTTTATTTTATTTTTTTTTATTTTTTGTATTGGATAGGGAGTTTGTATTCAATCCAATACAAAATGACAGTTTGAATTTACCAGTTATATACTCTGTAATTATTTGAATTATTTTGTATTGGATTGGATACAGGAGTTTGTATTGAATCCAATACAAAATGAATGAATGAGTTTCAATTTGAATTTCCCGCACACGCGCCGACGTCATCACGCACGCAGGGAGGAGCCGTCCGGTTTTTTTTTCTCCGCCGGACGGGTTCTCGATTCAGAGATCATCCGGCGCTGGAAGAAGAAAAACGTGGACGATCAGCGGGACCAGGGAAGAAGCCCGCGGGCTTCTTACCGGTCCGGCTGGCACCCGACGCTGGAGAGGGAGATCGACGGACGACGATCGAAGGAGGACGACGCTGGAACACGAACACGACGCTGGATGAGCACAGCGGGACCAGGTAAGTAAGGATGGGAAAAAACTCGGGGTTAACCATCGTAGCCATTTTTTTTTTGCCCGTACGAAGGTCGGGCTTAACGGCAAGGAGGTTAAATTAATGTAAGTTGTAAACAGGAAGGATAAAAACAATCAATTTTAAGACATCTAATTTTCCATTATTAAGGGCAGCTCTCCATGACTTGGGTCTGGGAGGGAATATTGTCATCAAAAACACAAACAGAAATAGGAATGTTTCAAGTCCGTTCTACACAAACATTGGTAATAAGTTTAAGAGGCTAAAATGAAAAACTATGTGGCTCAAAAACAGAAAACAAACAAACAACAACCATAATAAAAAGGAAATCAAATTTGCAAAACACAAAGCAAAATGAAAGAGATTTCAAAAGAAAGTAAGGCAAAGTTTACGTACATTAACTGTAAATAATCATTTCTGAGCATTTAGGCACCTTAAAGGATGCCTTGGGGTTTGGTAACTGGGAATAAAGAAAAAAGTGGATTTGCTAAACACTTTTACTAAATAAAAAATACAAATTGCAAATAATGTCACAGCCTTAAAGGAGCCACAATGGCTCAAAATTGATATGACTGAGAAACAGTTGGATAAAATAAAGGTTTAAAAGATCTCTATCAATTAGTAATGGAGACTGATTAAAAAAATCCCCCAAAAGTGGAGTCCACTATATCCAAAACAGACCCTGACCCCACAACACTTACTGTATATCTAGAAAACCTAAGTCTGATTGCTTTCCACAAATCCCTCTAAATCCACACATACAGACTTTTGTGGACATAATTACTGAGCAAATTCTAAAAACTAACCTTGGTATACAATTCCATGAAATTAACATTTCAAGATCCCATCAACACGCTTTAAAACTTTTAAAGAACCAAAAAAGCATATAAAGCAAACCCTCGGACAAGGGAGGGAACATTGGTATTCTTGTTATGACATTCTAAATAATAAGGTAATAATGAGATAATCTGGCAAGCCTATACAGCCAACACGATTAACAAGGAAACGAAAGACTTTCTAACTAACAAACACCCAATTTTACCCACCTTATACGCACTACCTAAAATACACAAAAATCGGTTGCGTCCAACTGGACGCCAAATTGTTTTTGGTATAGGCTCAATATCAGCCAACACCAGTAAAATCGTGGACACTTACTTATGTCCACTTGTCACAAATCTTCCATCCTACTTACAGGACACGATAGATGTTTTAAAACTCACTCAGGACATAATAGTCCCTCCAGACACAATAGTAACTTTAGATGTAGAATCTCTCTATAACTATATCCCACACACACACTAGAGATTCGTACGATCTCCAATTGTCTTCATCAACCATACCCCACATCAACCAATCACCAATTTCATCATCAATTTACTTACATACTTCCTGAATAGAAACACTTTCACCTTTGATGATAAAATATACCTTCAAAACGCAAGGTGTCACAATGGGGATGTGATGCGCACGGTCCTATGCAAATGTATTCTTAGGTACATGGGTGAAATCATTCTTTTCCGATCCTAACACTAAAAAATACACCAAACACATAATCACATGGAAACGTTTCATTGATGTCCTGATTTTTTGGACAGGATCACCATCTCTTTTGATGGAATTCTTGAATTATATGCAAATAAATGAATTCAATCTGAAATTCACAATTGAATCTAATAAAATCCAATTACCCTTTCTTGATTTGTACCTTAGAATTGATAACAGACAAAAAAAAAAAAATCACAACAACACTTTTCTGTAAAAAAAACTGCAGGGAACACTATCCTACAAGTGGGAAGCGCCCATCCCAGGGCCTTCATTAATAGGATCCCCTTCAGCCAATATTTAAGATTGAAAAGAAATTGCACCACATACACAGACTTCAATCATGAAGCGAAACTCCAACAGGATAGATTGTTACTCAGAGGATACTCAAAAAAAAACTCAAATAAAAGAGCCCTTAAACAGCATAAAGAGGAGCTACTTTTAAAAATCAAAGAAACCTACTAAACCTCCCCCAGTGACCCGCCTAATCACATCCTTTAATGAAAATCATAACCCTATGTACCAGACTAAGCCCAACACTGCCACATCAACCTCAGACCCTAAAATCAATAAATTCATTGGAAAACGACCTGCAGTCACCTACAGGAAACCATGATCACTCAAAGACCACCTTGCCTCCAGTCACTTTCAACCCACACTTACAAGCAATCAAGCACTTGAAAAGGTCAATGGCACCTTCAACTGTGGCCACTGCAACCAACTATCGTTCTATTAAATGGTGTCAATTACAGACCCCATTATTATATTGATTGCAATGCATATGCGGTGCCTCCTATATTGGGAAGACCAAACACCCTCTAAAGAAACTGCAACTACAATGTAAAGTAGGAGGTACAGAAAAGAAACTAGAGTTTTGAAGAGATCAAAAATCCTTAGTGAAACAATTTATGACTCTGATATTCTGGGAACTCACACCTCCTCAGATAACCATTCCCTTTGATCTTCATTACCACTTTGAACAAATGAAAGACACAGGATACAGAATGTTCCAACCCCCTCAACAATGTGGATTTCTTGATATATCTCCCATGCAGATACTTCTGTTAAGGTGTAAATTAGACACAGTGAGAAAGTCTTTTTCCTTTTCAGGCATTAAACTAAATTTGAACATCTGATAAAACATTGATCAGTTGGTCACAAGCCCTGAAACCAGAGATCCCCTGGGGGCAATCTGTGTAGATATAATAGTCTTCTGTTGGTATGAGGAAAAAAGCCTTGTGTATAATGTATTTTATGATTCCGCCTCATATAAAATCACATAGTTCACATCATTTCTCTACTCAAGTTCATTCTCTGCAAGGATATTGTACTCATACAGGAGACTTGGGGAGCCTGCCACCCACACCACTTACTCGCTGGCAACACCGGCTTAGATTCAAATTGGTGTTGCATAAACCAAATAAAAAAAAAAAAAAAGGTATCCAGCACTGGTAACCAGGGCTGTGGAGTCAGTAGATAAATCCTTCGACTTCGACTCCTCAGTTTTCGGTAGCCCCAACTCAGACTCCTCTGAATTTACAGGGTTTCTCATTTTATCTTCACACTTTTGCATTCAAATTTCACAAAAAAATTTAGACCCGCTAATTATTCAAAAATCAATACATTTATTATAAAATTAAATATAACAATATTTTTACCATATAATTTTTTCTCAAGAAACATTAATAAAAATATATGAAAATAAATTGATAATTTGTCAATTATTATGTTTTTTACCTTAAAAATTTTAACAGTAAATACCTTTATTTCAGGGATTTAACATAACAATATTATTCGTCTTTTTATCTTCAAAGTTATTAGATTTAAATTTAGTTTTGCACTTACCCTTATGGCCAGAACGTCAAAGAGTGGTAGACAGTTATCTGAATAGAAGTGATGCCTACCAGATAGCAATGGTTTTGGGTTGTAATCGTACAACCATAACCAAAGTTATTAAGACCTAAAAATCTTTCAGTAGAGTGGAAAAATAACTAAGAGGAGTTCTGAGAAATTCAAAGTTGGATGAAGCCCATAAGGGGGAGCTACGCCAGTTAATGTCCGAAGATTGCAGAATAGGCCTCATGGAAATGAAGGATCAATTATTTGCCAAATTTGGAATTATTGTATCTATTTCAACAATAGATAGATGAATTGACAAATTTCAATGGTCATTAAAAATAACTTTAACTTTAACTATAATTCCTGCAAGGCACAATGAATCCCACTCTTTTCAAGAAAAGCTTATCTATGCTAACAAAATCCTTGACCTTATTGCTAACAAAGAAGGAAAAAACATCTACTTTCTTGATGAAGTAGGTTTTAACATCTCAATGAAATCCAAAAGGGGAAGATCTCCCCTTTGAGTGCGTTCTGGAAATTATTCAATTTGTTGAGGAACAAAAATGGGACCCTCCACTATACTCAAAAACTAGTCCTTCAATTATTAATCTGTTCTTACTTGCACTAAAATGTCAGTCTTCCCTGGTGGCACGGGCTGGGTCAGCTTGTATCTATGCAATATATAATGATGATTTCTGAAGTGTTTAGAAGTGGCCAGCTTGTTACTGGCAAGTTTACGTTTTCTTCCTCTCCTGACCTTCTCATCCACCCACTCCCCCTCCTTCTGCACAGAGCTCACAAGCTGAAAGAAGCAGGAAGCAGCTGCAGACGAAGCAGTTGCAGTGAGAGCAACGTGACAGTCCCAGGCAAATCTGCATAATTAGGGCAGTGGGAGTGAGTGGAAGTGGATTAAAAACACTCCCACCACAGATGGCATTTCCCAGATTGCACCTCACTGCCTAGGCGGTGGAGAGACCAGGGGGTGTGGCCAGAACTTGTTTTTAATGTTTAAAGATAAAAGCAAGCTGAAAAAAAAAAGTATTCATGTGTTTATAACTTTGGCTTATGTTATCCATAAGCCAAAGTTGATTTTGTGAGTATAGGTACGCTTTAAGTCACAAGCATTTAATCAAGAAGCAATCCGCAGTTTTATTAATGAGGTTTAGAATGTTTTTAGTGAAAAGAGTGTTCAGCATGCCATCCTAATTATGGATAATGTCTCCTTTCATAAAACTAGCCAGGTGTAATGCACGCGGGTGTGGACCCACTGTGCCACTGAAAGGGTATGCTTCACTAAAGCCTCTGATAGTGAGGATAGGCTTGGGCTGCAAGGTAGCTGCCAGGTGCCACTCCAGAGCAATTCCCGGGTCAGTGGCAGCTGACCAGAGGGGTCAGGGTATTCGGTGCAAGCACCGAGGGGGCTTGCGTGGCCAAGAGTAGGAGAGGTGTGTATGTGTAGGAGAGGTGGCAATCAGACAAAGTCCATGAACAAGATTTGAGGTCAAGGTCAGGCGACAATCAGGCAAGAGTCCATACACAAAATCCGAGGTCAGGGTCAGGCGGCAATCAGGCAAAGTCCAAGGGTTCGGTAAACAAGATCCGGTACACAGCAAGGCAGACAGAAGAAGCACCTTTGCACTTAGAGTTAAACATGCTAACACCATGAGATTGCTCAGGCAAATTCCTGTAGTAGGAAACACCTTTAAATACCTGCAGAAATCCAGCCATAGGCTGTAGAAACAGAGGGCTTGTATGTGTTGCCTCATAGATGAAGAGAGACACACCCACACCAGCTCAAACACCAGTGCAAGTCTCCAGCAGGATAGAAACTCTGGTATGGAACACAGGTGGTGAGGTTACGCTACCTGAAAGATAGGACCCGGCGCCCGTGCCTGCAATTAGGAGCAGCAGCGCCGGCACGACCTGCAGGGCTTACACCAGGTAAAGAGCTTGGTTGAAAGTAAGGGACACCAATTCCCATTTTTACCACCTCTCCATTTTTTAATCCTGTTGAGCACATGTTCTCTAAATGGAAAGAAGTAGTAAGAAGAAATAAGCTAATTAATTCGGGTGCTTTATTAGAAAGCATCAATAGGGTATTTTTAACAATAGGCAAGCAGGATTGCTCAAATTAATATACAAAAACATTTCGCTTTTTGCCTAAATACCTAAAAGGAGAAAGCACTAATGATTATTAAACCATTTAATTAATTACATATTTTATTTATTGTTTTTTGAGAAAAACTTTTATGGTAAAAAACATTGTGTTATATTAAACTTTACAATAAATGTATTGATTTATGAATAATTAGGGGGTCTAAAATTTTTTGTGAAGTTTGAATGCAAAAGTGTGAAGATAAAATGAGAAACCCTGTAATGTGCTAATGTATTTTCCAAGTTGATTGAAGGAAGGCAACATACACACCATTTAACCACAGAACTACTGGCTAGGAAGCTGACACGCTACTGTATTGGCCAGTTTAAACAAAAGACAAAAAAATGAAAACAATAAGGTTTTTTTATTGTTTTTATCAAGTGGCTATAAAGTATTAGCATACCATGCATAAAAATCAGGAACAGGAACTTTACCATATTTACGTTTAAAAAAAATGAACCACATCCTTTGGTGGTTTTAAAACAAAAACTGGAAAACCTAAAACAGTTTATATATTAAACTTGGAATATAGTTGTGGAGTAGAATAGTTGGTAAATGCAATCCAAAACTAACTCAATGTAGTGTTTGTTCTAAGAAACAGATTTGCTTCTGCCAGATCCTCTTTCATAGAAGCTCTTAAATCTGACTTGATTATTTTTAGAGCTGAAAGTAGTCTTTCAACCCTGACTTGGGTGGGTGGCATTGCTGTTACGGTTCCAGCCACATAATAAACAAGGATGGCTTCTTCTACTGTCAGTTTCAATGAGCGATCATCATACTTTTCTACCTCTTTTAATTCATTAAAAAAAAACTCCTGCTAAAATCTCTTTATTTGGACATTTTCTGGACATTTATTTTGCAAAGTCACTTTACTGTTGAGAGTTCCATTTTGTCCAAGTAGGAATCAAAGTCTAAATTCTTCCTGTGAAGAGGATGATCCTGAGTTACCAGTGCTTATAGCTTTAACCTGTGGTGGTGTTTCCGGTAGTAAACCCTTTATGCGAACTGCTACATCATAGGGGGAAGTATCAGTCTGGTCATCGCTCAGCAATAGGGGTCGCGAATCTGCCAATTAAGGCGATTAGATTTCAGCTGCGTGATTAAGGAGGATCTGTTAAGCTCAATAGTGAGATCATAGCAATTAATTAGCGGATACCTGCTCTCTGTTCTGTGCGTATCTACAGTCCTTTACAGGTCAATTAGAATCTTTAATAGTGTTGATGTTCGAATTCGGGTTGTCCCTATATTCGACCCGAATATGGCTGTTCGAATTCGGGTATACCCGAACCGAATTTTGCTGCATTCGACAGCAAAA
>NC_092861.1:99031368-99183895 GCF_032062135.1 Pyxicephalus adspersus
CAGTGTAAAGCTGCCGGAGATGCGCGGCTCCGGCCGCGAGCTTATTCAGTTGCTGAATTGCGCGACGGCGTACGATTTTGGATCGCGAATACGAATGTGCGAGCGAGCGTCCGATTCTGCTTGATGAATTAGGGCCATTATATCTCAAATAAAAAGAAAACACTTTTTGTAATGTACCTAATCTAGATTGCAATAATGTGAATTTCAGGTTGTATATTAGCTCAGCTAAACTTCACACTAGTAGAAATACAACTTTGCACTGGGCTTTATTCTTACATCAGAGAGGTACTAAATTATGACTATTGTTTGTGAAATAGGAGAGTTGAACTTATTTTAAATTTATCAGGAGTCAGAGTCGGCACATTTTTATCAACTCCGACTCCAGGTACTTGTCTCTGACTCCTTGACTCCAACTCCGACTCTACAGCCCTGCTGATAACAAAGATGACTTCCCGAACTTTGGATGTAGGTCCTAGGTGCCAGGGAAGACTGTAGGCCTGGAGTTTGCACTGTGCATTACGACTTTCATGGTATTCACAGGAAACCCTGACATGAGTACTCTTTTAACCGTCTGCATTGGGAAAGTGGAGTAGCGTCATCATAGGTGAGATGATTGTCTATGGCTCAGCGGGCTTGTCTCAGGACCTCCTGGAAACTTTTTAAAAGGGTAATGGGTCCCTAATAGCAAGACCTTTATTCCTTAGGTAAGGATTTTCACCCATAGAGACAGGTATGTTCATAAACCTCAGCAAAACACTCATAATGTTCTATTATAACTTTCTTGATATGATCTACACACATCACAACATACTCAAATTAGTGACATTTTGGTAATTAAACAATCAACCTGCAACCTCTGAAAGGGGTACAAAGCTTTAGGTCAATTGTTTCAAAGGGTTTGTTTTACAAGTTTTCCATGATTATTCAATTGACACATCTCACATTCATGACAAAAATGTTCTGCAACAGTAGTAAATCCTAGGACAACCCAGTGTGTTTTTACTCATGAAATCATAGGTCCTTTGGACAGATGAGATGGGCCATTGCCTCAGCTAGATATGTATACAGCATAGGAAGCGAACAGAATCTACCACCCTCATTGGTCCAAAGTCCATCTTTCTCAGTACTTGATTTTTTAAATTTCTCATTAGTTTGCAATTGCAGTTTATTTACGACTGTTAAGTCTACCTTATCAAGTTCCTCAGGAGAGGAAGTAGCCACAAAGATCATTGTAAGTTTGGTACCGTTTAATGCTGCTAATTTAGCAATGGTATCAGCTTTTTTATTTCCAGTTAAAAATGTATCAGTGCCTTTATTATGGGCTTAACATTGTATTATGACTACCTTGTTTGGAAACCAAAGTGCCTCAAGGACTTTCCTAATGAGCTCAGCATGTTTTATAGGCTTTCCACTAGTTGTCATAAAGCGCCTCAATTTCAACAACTGGCCAAAATAATGTCATATGCCTAAGATATACTGCGAATCAGTGTACACCATCACTTTCTTCCCTTTACCTATTATGCAGGCCTGCATCAGAGCCAATAGCTCTGCCACATGGGCTGATTGATTTCCAAGTAGTTTCCCCTAAATTAACACTTGATCTTTGAGTAACAACAGAATAGCCAGAAAATGCATATTCTTCCTCAGTATAACAACAAGACCCATCTATGAAACAGAAGGACCAGCATCTTTGATTGGGGAATGCTTCAAACTTTCTGCTTCCTCATATTTACATTACATTACACTCAATACAACCATGACCTCCCATTTCTAAGCTCTTAGACCCCGATAATTAAGTAGCTGGATTTAAGGTTGCATACCTTTTAAGGGTAACCAAGTTTCAATTCTTCACTGGAGCACAGTTTTTCATGAATCCTGTTTTCCCTTCTTGGATAAGCTCTCTGTGGTTCCTGAGTTTTTCTCTAAGGGACTACGAGCTATGATGCTATACCAAGTTTCCTCCATCTAACACTGATAAGGATCTGAAGGTATTTTTACTTCCACCCCCTCCTCTGTGAATACTATTTGTGCTTTCATTTGGGTAAGTAAATCTTTTCCTGCCAAATTGCAGGGAACAGAATCACTTAGAAGTAAAGAGGCAGTTTGAAAGAGGCCAATTTGAATTTTTAGTGGGAGTGGTCTCTAATAGGGGGCAAGGAACATCTCCTAATCCAACTCCTTTAATTACATTTTGAATGGGAAGATTCACTTCCTCAGATTTTAAAACAGATCAAGCTGCCCTGCTGTCTACTAAGCAATTCAGAGTCTGATTATTTACATTAATTTCCACATTTATAACAAGTAAATTGCTCCTTTAGTTTAAGACCATTTTTACCAAGGAATTGTTTCTTTTTACTACCTCCTGTCTGTTCATGTATGCTATATTTCTCTCTTTTTTTTTCCTCTCAATCCTGTAATGAAGTTATGTAATAATACTGGCTTCAGGTCATCATTAGTGATGTCCCCACCAGCTGATTCCACAGCAAATTTGAAATTGTTGAAATATGACATACAGTCCTCAGTTGGTCCTTGGGTCACCCCAGACACCTGAGACCAGGGGTGTCAAACTCTGGCCCAGCACCCCTTTTTTTTGGCCCCCAAAAGAATTCTTAATATGAATTGCAGCTGGCCCGCTGCTGGAATCCATAGTAACGGCGAACCAGCTGCAATTCATATTAAGCTGCTGTTCTTTGGACGCGAGTACAATGCCGCTACTACCATTTCCGGCATCACTCGCGCCTTTAGACCAGTGGCCTCTCTGCCTTTGCGTGGCCCCGCATTTTATAGTGATGTCAAGTGATGCCAGGAATTTTAGTAGCGGCATCACTTGTGTCTATTGAACAGCAGCCTAGGCATGGACCACGTAGAATTTATACTAACAGGTCAGAAATCAGGAATTATCATAGAGCTATTGTTGTAATAATTGTTTTACTGTGCCAGAGAATGCAATGTGAAACCAAATGAATGCAGCCATTCATTTTGTTTCACATTGCATTCTCTGGAAAAGTAAAACAATTAATCTCAATAAGAAGAAACAAGAACACATGAGAAAAGCATGCAGTAATATGCAGTGGATTGATATATATATATATATAATCAATCCACTGCATATTACTGCATGCTCTACTCATTTATTCTTGTTTCTTCTTCTGGAGATTGTTTTTTCAATAAATATCAAGTTTGGCCTGCAACTTGGTCTAAGTTGTTATTTCCGCCCTCTGAGTTTGACACCCCTGCCTTAGATGGAGGTGGATAGACTGTTTTAATTTGATTTACTAAGGATTGTGTCCATGTGCATTCCTGTTGGCTACAATCAGGTGACACATTTCGAGGAATGCCAGTTTTATTAATTATTTCCTCAAAGTCCCCTCCTCCACAAATCATTTTAATTATCTGAATCATATCACTCCAATTTGCATTATAGCATGTCTGAATATCCAAGAGCTTACACATCTCATTGATCTGTTCTGGTATGAGGAATTGTATTTAGGAATCCTTTCATCTCGGAGGGAGTCCAGGGAACATGTGTCACTCACTGTTTCTGTGTTTCCTCCTCTACTACCATTTACCACTTGCTCTCTTACAGGACAGATTTGGTTCTCCTGCAGGAGAGCAGTCTACGCCTTATTGGGCCTGGGGGTTTTGTTTCAGACATTCTCTGTTTAGGTATGGCATTTTCTTCAAAAGGAAAACCCTAAAGCATGACATTAATGGCCACTTAGTATGCTGGAACATTAAGATGTGGCATTGACACTGCATTTGGAACAAATTGGCACTTTTTTTGTTCCTCCCATTGCAAAGGAAACTCAAGCTTTTGCTCCTGACAAAAATCCCTGCGCCTTACCAGTGAGTTTAGACTCACAGTAAGATGTTTCTTGTTTTACTCCCTGCAGGTGTTCCCCAGTAAAAATTTGCCTATCCAGTAATTTTTAACTGCTTCTGACTTGATTTACACACACACACACACACACATATACATATATATATATATATATAGTTAGGTCCATAAATATTTGGACAGAGACAACTTTTTCTAATTTTGGTTCTGTACATTACCACAATTAATTTTAAAGGGGGCGCAGGCTGGGCCTGACAGGTGTCAATTGCACACCAGGTACGCACATCACTAACCTCCATAGAATCACCTTCACTTGCAGTCTCTGTCTCACACTCCGATGAGAGTTCTCCAGGAGCTCCATCACTATCAGTAGACTCTACAAGTGACTCCAGATCGTTCTCACTGTCTGTGAACTGTTCCAGCACATCTTGGGTGGATAGATGCCTTCTGGAGCTTGAAGCCATGGCAGGGGTCAGGCAGGCGGTGATGTCCGGGTCCAGGCGGAGATGTCAGAGTCCAGGCAGATGTCAGGGCAGGTGGCAGGCAGAGATGTCGGAGTCCAGGCAGAGGTCAAAGCAGGCAGCAAACGGTCAAAATTAGGCGAAGATCAGCAAAGGTAAGATAAGACACAGTGTTACACACTAGCCATCAAGGGAATAAATGGTAATTTTTAAAACTTTGTGTATTTATTAGTGTTTGTTTTGTATTATGTTGTATTTGATTGGATACGGGAGTTTGCATCCAATCCAATACAAAATATGAATTTCCAAGTTACTTTTTTTTTTATTTTGTATTGGATTGGATACGGGAGTTTGTATTCAATCCAATACAAAATGAGCGTTTGAATTTACCAGTTATGTGCTTTGAATTAACTTTATATTATTTTGTATTGGATTGGATACACGAGTTTGTATCCAATCCAATACAAAATATGAATTTGAATTTACCAGTTACAAACTTTGTATTATTTTGTATTGGATTGGATACAGGAGTTTGTATTCAATCCAATACAAAATGTGTTTGAATGAGTTTGAATTTGAATTTCCCGCACACGCGCCGACGTCATCGCCGAGGGACACGCACGGAGGGTGAAGAAGCCGGCCAGCTTTTTCTTCTCTGCCGGCCGGATTCTACTCTTAGAAGGCACCCGACGCTGGAAGAGGAACACGACGCTGGATGATCACAGCGGGACCAGGTAAGTGATGAATTTAATATAGGGAGAAAAGTTCGGGCTTAACGAAAATTGTAACTTTTTTTAGCCTGTACCAAGGTCGGGCTTAACGGTTGGGTGGTTAAAGACCGCATCCAGAGAGTAGTGATTAATGATTCATACTCTGAATGGTCTAAGGGAGAGTTCGGCAAACTCCGGCCTTTAGGCCAGATAAGGCCTAGCTAGTAGTTTCTTCCGGCCTATCGCTCCCTGGCCGATCCGACCTAATGCCGGCCGGCAACCCGTGGCTATGGAGCTGCGGGTTGCTGGCCGGAATTAGGCCAGAACCAACTACCGGAGCCACATCCAGCTCTTGAGCCTCCTCTTGCTGTGGCTTCCTGAAAGGAAATTCCCTCTCCTCCGCAATGCATACAGAGGAGAGGGAATGTTCCCTATTTACCCTGGCCGGCGTTAACACTTCCGCCCCCGGGGTAAATAGGGAACATTCCCACTCCTCCGTATGCATTGAGGAGGAGAGGGAATTCCCTTCAGGGGGCGTCCTGGTGGGGGCGGAGCCATTAGAGCGGGACTGCAGAGAGAGTTCGGCCCAGTGTGCTCCTGCCCACCCCTGAAATGGCCTAGCCCTAGCCCTTTTTTTGTTATTTATCTTATCAAGAGAAAGTTATTGTTTGTATATTGTTTTATTTCCCACATTTTAAAAAAAAATGTGGGGGTCGCTGGAGCTGGAGGAGCTTCACATGCCCTCCTTCATTAGGGAATATCGGGTGGGGTTTGGATCAGATTTCTGGCCCTATCTGTATCTCCCTAATACCAAGGGGTGAATGAGAGTCCCCAAAATAGCAAACTCTGGAGGCGACCTCCCTAGATTGGGCCTGAAGTGGCCCATCAGGGGGTTGGTCGACTCAAGACCTTCCAATGGTTTACTTTCTGCTAAATTGTTCTATATATGGTATTTGTTGTTTCTGCGGTTGACAGATGGCGCTTAACTTGTGTGATGGTGTGGGGGTCCCCCTCCAATTGGTGGTTCTCACCCACAATGTTCAGGGGCTCAACTCCCCAACCAAAAGACATAAGGCCTTCCATTACTATAACTCCCTTAGTGTTGATACTCTTGCACTGCAAAAAAATGCATTTCTCTAGCAATTCCACGCCAACGTTTCTCCATAGGAAATATTCTCTTTTCTATCAAGCTAATTCAGGTAAAAAATGTGGGGTAATACTATGTTTCGGGAGGCACCTAAAATTCTCACCCCAGGAAGTGTTTAGAGATCCAAGCGGTAGGTATTTATTAGTTCAGGGCCACCACCTGGATTTCGATGGAGACTTAATAAGAGCTTGCTATCTAATCCTTTGACACATGCTGAAATAGAGAATTTGATTTCTGTATTCTATCTAATTGACAAATCAGAAGACACCTCCCCAGCTAACAATTGGGAAGCTCATATTAGAAGCGAACTCATTAAAATAGGTTCATGTCAGAAAAAAGCCTGTGGTCAACTCATTGAAGCTAAGCTAAAAGAATATCACAGGTTACAACTCCAGCATAAAAATGAACCTAATTTAGGTCTCCATCTTTAACTAGATACATTGGGCTGTCAACCTAATTTACATCTGCAATCAAGAGCAGAAAAATCTTTAAGGTGGGCAGCACACAAGTTCTATGGGTGGGGTGATAAACCGGGCAGACTATTATAATAAAAAAAATAAACTCAACCCTAGACCCAAGTTACATTTTGTTCCTAAAATTAAACTAAGAGACGGGAAAATGTCTCAGAATCATAAAAAAATTCTAGCCGCATTCAAATCTTTGACATATCACATATGGAAAAGCGGACCTGCTCCCACAACTAGAAGTGGACACCTTTTTTAGTAACATTAAAATGCCTAAACTAAAAACTAAACAAAGAAATCTTAGAAAAATCCTTTTCTACTAAGGAGGTTCTCAACGTTCTTAAAATGCTTAAAATAAGCAGTGCACCTGGTCTGGATGGATTCTTAAATGTTTTCAACAAGGCTTTTAGCTCGCAGACCACTACTACTCCCACACCTTGTAAACCATTTTATTTGAGGGAAGGTCATGCCTTACCGCCAGATGCGAACCGAGCATACACAAATGTCATCCCCAAACCTGTAAAGATACAACGGAGATAGCTAATATTAGACCTATATCTTTATTAAACTGTGATTTAAAGATCATGACCCAGATATTATCGGTCCGTCGCAGTTCTTTTCTGAGAACCTATATTCATCCAGACCGAGTGGGATTCCTTCAACATAGGCATGCCCCTGAACAAACGAGGAGGGCGATTGATCTCATATCAGTGCTTTAGACAAATTGGGACAATGGCCCAAAAAGAGAAGCCAAGCTTCTCTCAATTGATCTGCAAAAGGCATTTTACAGCCTATCCTGGTCATACTTAGTTTTTAGTCCTAACAGCAATAGGCTTTGGCCCCTATTTTCCCCGAAAGTTCAACAAAAAGGTCAGATCAAGGTCAGGGCTAATAGTGGGCAAAATGTAAATCAGGGCACTGGGCAATGATGTTTGGTCCACTCCATTAGAAATGCACTCCATTAAGAATGGCAAAATGTTGACACCGATAAGTTTTCAGGTTGGAACTGAGCATATATTTGACACGAATTGTAGAAAAATTGCAGCTTTGGAAAAATTTAATCCAAACCCCCGAGGAGGTGATTTTGACACCATCCTTCTCCAATGAGAAACCAAATAGATAATCACACTAAAAGCAAACCATTTGCCAGGCCTTAATGATGTATTCAGTTTTAAACTTTTCCTAAAAACTTGAGTTTTTCCATTGTTTAAACACATGATTACTGTATATTGTATTTCATTGTATTTGTTATTTCAGTTTTTATTTTTTTTTATTCTTTCATTATATAATATTTTGATGACATCATGTTATGTATGTATTATTTTCTAAAACTATTTTTCTTGAACAGGAGACCCTACTCAGTAGGAGTAGTATGTCCCTTGTCCACAAGCAATGTTATTACAATACCTTTTTTTTCCAAACTTTCAATATTGGATTCAGAATTTATTGGCATGTATTTACTATTTTTACTTTTATGTCTATTGTCCTGATCTTAACCACCATGAAATCCCCCCTTCCTCCTTCCAACTTGCAGGGACAGGGGCATCAGTTTTCCCCGATGCATCGAAGCAGGTAGACATGGGACCTTTCTCCCTGTCCGCCTACCCCGTCTCCACATGAGCCCGTCCTATTGGACGGACTCGCTTTGCCCCGAGCACGCATCCCCTGCGTCTTCCCCTCGGTACAATGAGCCGACACGCCTATAGGGATACACCCCTTCCTCACGCGTCACCCGAGTAGACGGATCATTGAGGGGATCCTCTTGCTTGGCGGACAGCGTAGAACACGCCCAGACACACGTCGTCACAGACGTCCATGAGGTCAGGCAAAACTTCCGGAACGCCACGACACATTGGGAGGCAGTTCCTGGAAGTCTTCCCGGCCAGCTACACATCCCGTTGCCTTTCTCCATAGTCTGACTATATATATATATATATATATATATATATATATATATATATATATATATCATCTATTATTAGGACAATATATTCTTATAACTAACCAACTAATTCAGTATTACTAAGTGTTTACCCCCTGTACTTATTTACTCTATTTATAACACCTTAACTATACTGCACCTTTAAACTTATCTTGCATAGCACCCTTTAATAGCAGTACCTATTTATTCTAATAATATTAACTTCTCTCCTAAATTGATATACATATACATATGTCCATCTAGATATGATATCTCTTACTTACTACGTATACTTACCTTACTTTAGGTTCTCCCCAAGTTGATTACCTCCTAATCTCCCCGTGCATAGAGGAGACTCTTGACATATCCATAAGTAATATGTAAGTCTTTATTCGATTTCTATCATTACCACAGTTTATATTCGATATGTTACTCTATCAGTACTATACTGCTAGATTGTTATAATGAATTCAGTATTGTAATTATTATACTTCTTTCTTTGTATGAATACATCTTCGTAGAGATACTAACACTATATCATATGCCCCAAATATATCCTTGCATGTATTCTAAAATGAATAGTTTAATCTGTTTTTGACTGATTATATATATATGATATGTACCTAGATTATGTCAAGCTAGTCAAGTAAAAGTCACCCCCGAAGAAGCCTAAGTCGGGGCATCAACATACGTATACGGCACAAATTAACTATACATTTATATTTTCCTGACAGTAGTCAATTGTCTAGTGCCCAATCAGGGCCCCCTTGTTAAATATCTGAATGTGTTAAGCTACGTACACACTTCCAATTATTATCGTTGGTAAACGAACGACGAACGATCCTGCACGATATCTGCGAACGATCGTATAGCACCGATCCTGTACATACAGATAACGACACGATCGTTCGCAGATATTGTACACACGTTAGATGCGATCGTTTGAACGATACAGGAAGTGACGTGCACCACAGGAAGTGAGCGAACGTTCGTTCATCGCGCATGCTCAGACCATGGACGATCAATGAACGACCATACACACGATAGATGGTCAACGATCGTCGTCCAATCCGATCCGCCGGTCCGGTCGTTCATTTCCAACGACTATCCTCGTTCGTCGGCGTCGTTGGTTACTTTTTTTACGAACGATTTTTGCCCAATCGATCGTTCGTCGTTCGTTCGTCGTTCATTTCCAACAATAAAAATTGGAAGTGTATACGCAGCTTAACTTTGCAGATTTTCGAAAATTTGTCTTATCAGCGTAGTTTGTATTATGATATACGGATTCTTCAATACAACCAAGCAAGTTCTATATCCCCATTGACAATGCTGCCCAATCTCTTCAAACTCTTAGATGTGTTTGCCATTTTACCAGGCCTTCGTAATAATTGCGCCAAGTCCCAAGCCCTCAGTAATAACCTACCAGCTCCCACTATATCACTTCTAAAAAGCAATTTTGACCTAAGCTGGGAAGAAGGCTATTTGCAATTCACCCTCCCCCCCCCCCCTTCCCCATTAAGCACATCCTGAGCTTTTCTGAGTTTCCTGTACAAGTGTACAAGTTCCAGAAGCTCTTAACATTGACTGATGACTAAAGAAGATTGTCCCATACTGTGGTTTGGTAGAGCTACCTAAAATGAAACTCAGTCATGTACAGACAATCCACAACACACATTGTGGCCAACACACAAATTATTACTGTCTGCCGATGCTGGACAAAAGAGGAACATAAGTTTCTCAACAGTCCCAGAAAAAGTCTTGACTTTTGATGCAAGCTTATAGCATGATATGTTGACAGCAGTTTTTATGTACAGCAGCTTTAGCAAAAAAAAAAAAAAACCCTTTCAATAATCTTCACCTGGCAGTATGGCCCTTTTACTTATTACAGGCAAGATAAGGGTCACCATGTACATAAAATGAATAAGCATTATCACCATTGAAATGAAAAACTGTGGAGAAGGACTCTTTAACAATCATGTTCACGACCATATCAAATAAAACTATCATCAGGGCAAGACACTGTATGTCCAAACCCACCATTAACCTGAAGTAAGAGCCAGCGAGTATCAATGGATCGTCTTGCTCCAGGCTTCAATGTGGATGTGATCTGAAGGTTTTTCAGGCCTACATATTTTTAAGATTTGGTATATTTAGTTTCCAATTGCTTAATATAGTAAGGTCGTAAATCTGAGTGGAGATTGGAGTATTGTTTTGTGTGCTCTAAAATAAACTTGGGACATTAGCAACATCTTTATTTTCTTTTTTATTCTACATTGTCTCTGCTTAGTTCTTTAGAACACCAATTAGTCTCACTATTACTTAAAAAGCAGATGTGGGTATTCTGCCATGGAGCTCATCAGAAAAGAACAATTATGCAAGGCAAGTATACAAAATTTCCTTTTTTCCCCCCTACCACTTATGGAGAGAAGCTGATCATAAGGCCAGAAAGCTCTCTACTGATCACCTCATGATGTCAGGGTACCCTCAATTCAAATGTGAACAAACACACTAGTGACGTGACACATTCAATCAACAAAGATAATTAAAGACTTATAAGGTAAGTGCAAAACTGAATCCTACAGAGGTAAGTGCCCTGATGGTTATGTGCATTGGACTAAGAAGTGCAACTGGGTTACAGCTGAACACTTGGAGTTGGGTACCAGGTACACAAGCGAAATGTTATGCTTAGAGCAGCAAATTCTTTGTTTCTTTAAACATAATTAATATCCACATTTGTTTATCAGCTGAATATCCAGTTAAAACTCTTTGTCACTAAGCTCATACCTTTTCTGTTGAGTAAAATGTTTCCCCATCAACTTATTTCTCCTAAATTTGATTATTTCTGTTGACACCATGTTACACTTGTAGTTACATTTTTTGCTTATAACTTTATACCTCATTAGCACAAACAAATGCACATTTAATGAACACAGCAAAGAAAACAAATGCTAAATTACATCACATGGACTGTGCCTCGATTTATAACACTATAATACTATAATTTGCTAATACATTCCTACTGTGTAAGGTTAAATTTGAATAATTTCTTTGACCTTCCATTGGCAATTGCCTTTTAGATCACCAGTCACCACTAGTGGTCTGTGAGAAAATTTTGGTGGTCCACAGAAAAATTTGGACATTATTTGCAATTTTTATGTTTTAGTAATAATAAAACAAAAATAATATTGATAAAGTCTTATATTCTCCCATCAGTCCATTCATATTCCGGGCCCAAAGCATTTCTATATAAACAACAGGCAAGGTCATGTGGGGACCCTGGTCACGTGCCCAAATTTCAAGTGCTAATTTATAAGTGCGATGGGAGTTTGAACAAACAAAATATACTCTGCAACTCCCATCTCTTGCTTTTGGACTGATTTATCCACCTGGACTCCAAAACAACCTCTACTGCTGCCATTCTGAACTGCTATTTCACCAAGCCATCTCTGTGACGGACTAATCCTATCCCACTCGGGGAACTCAACAAGCTTATTAGCCTCCCTACAACCCATATTACAGGACCTGCTCTCATGGACTGTTTGTCACATTGTTTAATGTACTCATATGGTTCTCAATTATTCACCCTGAACTCTCTTTCCTGGCTCAATTCCCTCCCCCTGCTTTCTCTGTCTGTGCTCCTGCACATTTTTTCTCTACTACTAATTTTTGACATCTTACCCAACCCTGGTCCCCCCACAGCCTCTCTCTTCCCTACATTTCAGCAAGATACTCCTTTCGCCTAACCTCATTTCTATTACCCTACCCATAACTTCTTACCCTCTTTCTCTGGTAGTCTAAAATGCCAGATCCGTTGGTAATAAATTAACTTCAACCTTCTACTCTCTAAATCTAAAACTTCCTGGCTCTTACTGAAACCTGGCTTTACTCCTCTGAGTCTGCAGCTATAGGACTATAGGACTCTCCCCTATAGAGGCCAGGCCTGCAGGTACACATACCCCTAGACCTGGCAACAGAGTAGGGGGTGGTGTGGATCTCATTCTCTCACCTAACTGTACAAAGTCCTTCCTACCCCACCCTCCCTAATTTTCAACTCTTTTAAGTCCACTTCATCTGTCTTTTCCGCCTCCTACCTCTCATTGTTGCTGATGTCTACCACTTGACCACAACCTATTCTCAAACTGCCTTACATGCCTAACCTTCACCCTCTCTAAAATCACATCTCCGGATAAAGCGGTCACTCGGTTTACCAACCTCCCCTCTCTGGCTCTGGATAAAGTTGCCCCTGCCATCTTCCCCTACCCCCGTCCTGCTAACCCCCAACCACACCAAACATACACAAAAGACTGTTCGTGCAGCTGAGTGCAAGTGGAGGAAATTTGGCCTCAGCGCTGACTTCATGGACTACAAAGCCAGACTACAACACTTTAACACTCAACTCACTGTCACAAAGCAAAATTATTTCTACGCGTCATTTCCTCTCTGGTTTTAAACCCACACAGCCTCTTCTAGACAACGGACTCCCTCCTAAACCCCACACAACTACCCTCTTTCCCCAAAACACTGCCATCTACTTTAGAGATAAAATTGACAAAATCAGACGTGTCTCTGATCACCGAGCCACTCCAAACATACCCACCCCCTCCACCTGTAAATCATCACTGGCCTCCCTCAGCCCTGTTACTGTGGATAAAGTCTCCTCTCTTCTCTCATTGCCCCTGATTCATCAAGCAAAATCGGATTATCGGTCGCGCATTCGTATTAGCGATCCGGAATCGTGCGCGATCGCACTATTAAACAACTGAAAAAGCTCGCGCACGGAGCCGCGCTTATCCGACAGCTTTTTACTGGCGATCTTGCATTGAAAGTCACTGTTCCCCTAAAAAATCATTCTTTCTAATGGCACACATACCGAGCGTGGATTTCATTGATGAATCAGGGGCATTGTCTCCATCTACTACCTGTATGCTTGACCCAATTCCCCCTGATCTACTCCATGCCCATTCCTCCACCCTGGCCCCTGCCCTAACCGAACTATTCAACCTCTCCCTTTCTACTGGTATCTACCCCTCCGCTTTCAAACATGTAATTCTCCCTATCCTGAGGAAACCCTCACTAGACCCCTCTATACCTTCTCGCTACCGTCCTATCTCCCTTCTCCCATATGTTTCCAAACTTCCTGAACGCCTTGTCTACAAAAGACTCGCTAATTACCAGAGCACCAACTCTCTCCTTGACCCTCACTAGTCTGGCTTTCGAGCTGCCTATTCAAACAAAACAGCTCTTACTAAAGTGGTCAATGATCTCATCAGAGCTAGGTCTCAAGGCAAATTTTCCCTCCTCCTTCTCCTTGATCTTTCCTCTGCTTTTGACACTGTTGATCGTCCCTTCCAATACAAATCATGCGCTCTATTGGTATCAGTGACACTGCTCTCTCTTGGTTTGCTTCCTATCTGTCTGACCGCTCCTTCAAGTTTCTTTCAATGGTAATTCCTCCTCTCCTCCCTGTTGGTGTTCCCCAAGAGTCAGTCCTTGAACCGGTTCTCTTTTCTCTGTACACCTCCTCTCTCGGTAGTCTCATATACTCCTTTGGCTTACAGTACCATCTGTATGCTGATGACACTCAAATCTATCTGTCCACCCCTGACTTGTCTTCCTCAGTCCTGGATAAGGTTTCATGCTGCCTTGTAGCCATCTCATCATGGATGTCTGACAGATTCCTGAAACTCAACCAGGATAAAACAGAACTCATCATCTTCCCCCTCAAATTCTAAATCTCCCCAACATATTCCTAACGGTTAACAACACTGTTATTCGTTCCTCCCCTCAGGCACGTTGGCTTGGCTTTACCTTTGATTCTGCCCTCTCATTTACCCCCCATATTCAGAACATTTCAAGGTCCTGTCACTTTCACCTACACAACATCTCCAAAATCGGCCCTTACCTGTTCCCAGAGACCACCAAACTCCTTGTACATGCTGTTATGATATCTTGTCTTGACTACTGTAACATCCTCCTCTCTGGTATTTCACTAACCCGACTCTCTACTCTTCAATCTTTTATGAATGCTGCAGCCAGACTCACCAATCCACCAATCCCACTGCTCTTCTTCTGCTGCATCTCTTTGTAGTTCTTTTGTATGGCTTCCATTTTACCTTAAAATCAAATTCAAGCTCCTGTGCTTTGCCTTCCAATCCCTCCACAGTTCTTGTCCTACTTACCTTTCTGACCTGGTAAAAAAATATACTACCCAGCCACTCTGTTCGCACCTCCAAAGGCCTACTACTGACTTCCCTACTCATTTCATCACATGCACGGCTCCAAGACTTTTCTAGAGCAGCCCCAACTCTCTGGAATGGTCTGCCTCGTCCTATTTCGACTTGTTCCTACTTTCTGCTCATTTAAAAGAGCAATCAAAACCCATTTTTTCAAACTTACCTACCTATCTTCTGTCTTTTGAAACAGTCACTACTTCCCACCACTACATATCTTCCCTCCTATAGCGTGTTACTTCCCCCACCAACTAGATTGTAAGCTCTCGGGGGCTTACTAAGGAAGAGACTAAGTTTCCACTTCTGCAAATAAGGATGCTTTCCCACCTATTCAATGTAAACTGAGCTGCACATTGAGATGTTAAATTGCTGGTGAGGTGAGCAAAGTTTTAATTAAAAGTATAAACCCTAATGATGAATTTCTCCTTTTTTGCTTCCGGGTCCGTAAAAAACAAAAAATAATGAAACAAACAAGTCCGATTTATTGAGTTACACTTCGAGTTACCAAGTCAGCTTGCAACTGTGTAATAAAAAGGTAGAGTAAACTATACTTAACATGTCACACACATCAATCGTAGGTTTCTCGCTCTTCTTTAAAAATTAGGTATTATCTGTGATTTCACTCATCACGGATGCTAACTAAAACAGATCCCCCCCCCTTCCACAGCATATCTTTTATTTTTATTATTAAACAGGATTTATATAGCACCAACATATTACACAGCACTGTACATTAAATAGGGATCTTATTAATCAGCAATACAGATAAGACATCTCACAGGTAAAGCCTATGTACTTTTTCTTGGATAATATTTTCCACATGGTTTGGGAGTTCATCAGTAAAAGTACAATCTTTAGCCTGCTTTGAGAAGGTAGCAATACATAGAAGAACGTAATGCTCTTTTCTTCACAATAAAGATAAGCAGTCTTCAAATTTACCACACATACAAATCAACTATTCAGAACAGGTTGAGAACACACACACTGTGGTAGAATACAGTAGTGTTGCAAAATCCACAGAAAATAGTGCAGCAAGGATAGAAAACTCTAATGAAAGAATTTCTTAACATGTAGTGCAAACCTCCGTTTGTTATTACTACACACAGAATGCAGAGTTTTTAATGAATCAGCAGACTCAGATATACAGTGTGCAAAAAAAAAAAAAAAAAACCACAACCACTATGATGAACAACAGGATAAATGCCTGCATACAGAAGTAGCAAATATAGCGACCCACATGTAAATATACAGATAATTACCTTTAAACACAGAAATATGTGGATTTATTAACATATAAACAAGCAAAACTAAAAAAAAAAAAAAGTGTTAAATGTGGCAAAAGGTCCATACAGATGGAACATTATCATTGCTGGAGTAAATGTTGGTGCTATATAAACACTAGTTAATATTAATAATAAACAAAACAGTCTGGGTGAAAATTTTGTTTTGCTTCATGTTTCCTATACTATTATTGTCTAAAGATTCACTACTCCAGATCTTCTGAGCATGGGTAGCTGTTTTTTTTTTTTTTTTACTAACATATTATACACACTCTCTAAAGTGTATTAAAAAAAATAACGGTTTACATCAACTTGGTCACTTTTACATTTGTTTCAAAATATGGTAATGATTTTGTTTTTGAAAGCAAACTTTTTCCTGATAGCATTTATTCCGATAGAAGTATGCATAAGCTTCAAAGCAGACCTATTACGCTTACCTGCCTTTTAGGACAAGTAAAAAACACACGTAGGTAATTTGCACTGCATTGCAGTTTTGAAAAATGTATTGTCATTCTGCCTATCCCCATATGGATGCAGTTCTGCTCCTGTGAAAAATTTTGGGATGTTTAGGTTACAAACAAGAACTTCTTCCACCCTGCTTGCCCCCGAGCCATTACAAAAATGTTTTTCCCCCCTTATGACAGACAGGGCATGGGTCTGCCAAAATCATCAAGAAGTGCAACAACATTAGATCACTGGTATGCAATTATCACACCAGCTACCATAAAAAGTAAAGAGCCTCCAAACCTTGCCCAGTTACAACACATAAAGATGGCTTGTGTGCAATCAAAATCCAGCACATGTACAGTTTACAGGTCAGAAGAGGGGTTAAGGGGTTAGGTGACATAACCCTCTGTCTATTCTAAAACAACTGCCAGTACTTGCTACAACTGCTTTAGTACAAAAAGATGATTGGAGATTAAGGCACAAAAAATGTACTATCTCTTATAGACATCTATGTTGCACAGTTTGTTTCTATGTTCGATTTCTATGCTTCACAGAAAACAGTAGGAGTTTGAAAGCATTTTTGTAAGGTCTGATTGTGCTTGCCTTGGGCAAGAATCTGAATTGCATACAGTGGTCAGCTGTACATACAACTCCTTTGTTCTATGGAGTAGGGAGAACAAGCGAGCAGCACCCAGCTGTGCTCTCCTCCCTTCACTTTCATTGCAGTCACTCATGGATCTGCCAGGACGGATCCATTAACGACAATGTATGACCTCTGTGCATGTGTCAGATGACAAGCCAAACAGCTTATATTTGCAGAGAATCATCTGATGTGTGTACATAGCCGATGAACGAAGAATGTCGCTGGCAACGAACGACTGTCCCGGCGGATCAAATTGGTCGACGATCGTTAGCTATCTATTGTGTGTACGATCAGTGATCATGGATTGTTCTGTGATACACTTTCTCCTGTACATGTCACTTCCTGCATCGTTCAAATGATCGTGTGTGCACATTATTGGTGGATTATATTTGAACAATCGTTTCAGCATGTACAAACTTGTGCACAATACGATCGTTCAAAATAATCATTGAACGGTCGTTAATCGTTCGTTTTCTAGCGATAATTATTGCACGCGTGTACCTAGTCAAAGATACGGTCACTGTTTTTAAAGCCAACCTGTGCCCAAATAAAGTACACTAAAATATTTACATTATTTTTATATTTTTCTAACATTTCATTTCCCAAACTAGGTACTTACAAGAGGTTTTAACGCTCAACTACTGGATGACAAACATTTTTTGACTAGTTTAACTATGCAGTGAGTAAAGATAGGGTTCACTGGCAGCAGGACTGGTACTGTAACTCATACTATTCAAGTTGGTCTTTTTTTCCTCACTAATTACAAGCGATTTTGTGCATTTACAGTAGCTATACCCACTACTATATATATATATATATATATATATATATATATATATATGCACATACACACACACAAATAAAAATTTGAAGTGTTTTGGAAGGGATGGTGAAATTGGACATTAATCACTTTGATTGCTTCAGCAACTAAAGCTAGAGTAAACTGCCAAAATTCACAGCACATTCAATTTTAATTAACATATAAAGCAGGCATTGGGACACACGTATCAATGCTGTTGCACTTCAGGAAACAGCAAAGAAAGTGTCTAAGATACACGTTATTCTATTGAAAGTGCATTCCTGAATTACTGTCAGATGCACAAAAAGCAGAAAAAAAAACTGCCTTTCACTATCTGTCACCTCCAGTTGTTCTTAGAAAGACCTGTGCAAAGAGGGTCTCATTTGGCAGTCAATGATTTAAGGTGCAATGGTTGCAAATATACAAAAATTCAAAAAGCTAGATGCAGAAGTCTGATTTGCACATCTTTTACTTGCCTTATACATGTCCTCATTTTTTTTTTTTGGTCAAAAAAGCTAAACTTATAATCGATGACGCATTCTCTATGGACATGCACCAGCTATACACTAATGATATATAGACCATACACCCATTAGCTTGCAGTACCTTTACACAGTGGACACAGACAACCCAGGAAAGCAATGCAGGCTGTAAACAATATATTCCTATTGAAATTCTCATAAATCTTCAGTCAAAATGAACGTAAATGATTACACTAGCCTATGGGTGCCCATGTACATAACATTTCTGCTCATGTGTTACCCCATAGCTGCTGGTGTCCCTGGATTCTGTAACGAACTCCTCTTCTTGTTCCTCTGATATGCAGTCTATCTCTCCGTCCTCCTGACCGGTCTTCAACTTCTTGGGTTTGCTTTCATATTCCCCTTCCTCGTACTGTTCGGATGATGCCCCCGACAACAACATTTTCTCGTCTTTTGTCCACTTCTGTCTGATGTGACACTACAAACAATTTTTATCCAAAGGGGAGCCGGAGGGGAGGGGAAATGGGCGGAACGCTGACGCAACCAAGATTCGCTCAACACAGCCTGCGGGATTGTCCGGGAAGCGAGCGTTGTGCAAGAGCGCATGTTCCAGGCTTTGCATCACCGCTTACACCAGGAGGATACACGCCCCGTACTCAGTCTGTAGCCTCCGATTGGTTCAATTGTCGCCACGGCGATTGTGTTTTTTAGGATCGTGAAAGATCATTTCCAATGACTAAGGACTGCACAACGCATGAACGAGTGCTGTACTTATAGCACTGTTCTGCTCTATGGAGAGGGGAGGGGGAGAACGATAGAGCGGCACTATGCTGCACGCTCTCCCCCTTCGCTTCCATTAAGATTGTTCGTCATCCGCCACAACGTTCGTATGGACGACGGGCGCTGTGCACATGCCAGATTCTCGTCTGATATTGGCCCAGAGTCGATTATCAGAAGAGAAGCATTGCAAGCATTGCAAAAGATCTTTCACAATCCTTTCCAACGACAAAAGACTGAATGATGGATAAACGAGCACTGTACATACAGCACTGTTCTGCAGAGAGGGGATAGGGAGAACAACAGAGTGGCACACTGCTGCGGTCTCTCCCCTTTACTTTTATTACCACCGTTCTGCCAGCATGCACAACGGTCATTGTACACAAGCCATATTCTTGCGTGATATCAGCCCTGAGGCGATTATCGGATGAGATTCATCTGACGTGTGTACATAGCAATAGGCTGTGCAATCACAAATGAAGAATTGAAAAATTCACAAAGCTATATACGCATTTTCAATAACTGTCACTGGAAACGATCACTAGTGATTGTGACTAACATGACTAGTGGTCAAAAACTCACAAACGCAATAAAATTTAACAGCCAGGGCCTTATTTAATAGTGTTAAAACTTTCTCTAATCTCATAACCACAACATACATATATTTAAACTAATAAATATCAAATTCACTTGAAACCATTCACTCTTACATAACTTAGTCACATGACTTAAGTTCCAAACCATTACATAACTTCCACCAAACAGCATTGCTCAAGCGATGCTGTCACCTCCCCACTGTGGCAAATTTCTTTGTTGTTTGTAGTCCTTAATTAAAATTGTTCAGAGCTATGTCAGACAAATGTACCATGTTTGCTCTGTAAACCCTGGAGTACCATCTTCTAAATAAACGTGTCTGAACATATAACGGAGTAAATGAAATCCTAGATAATATTTTGTTTACTTGGAAAATTGAAATATTTTAACCATCAACCATTCCATGAATTGTAAAATACTTAGTTCAGGCACTACATTATGAGGAATACCAACTTCATCCAGGAACAGCAGTCAAGAATTCCATGCCACTGAATAATTTGCCCAAGGTTGCTAATGATGTCTTAACATATGCTGCCACTGCTTCTAAATGGGCTCCCATAAATGGTCTGGACATGGAGTTCCTAAGACATCTGCATATGGCACTAAACTCCTGAATTTTAATAGCTAGAAGTGGGAAAGAGCATTATTATTGTCTTTCCCAGGGACCTATATTGTCCTAATCCTCAAATTATAATTCATACAAGATAAATCAATGTAAACTAACAAGAAAGTAACCAGTGGTGATTTCAAAGATAAACTATTTAATGCAGGGGTGCCCAACAGGTGGATCGCGATCTACAGGTAGATTGCAATGGCAAAAGTGACTAGATTGCGAAGCCCTGCCTTTCAAAATACACTCTACCGCGCACAGGAGTTATGAAGTTCAAATTTTTATTGTTGGTAGATCGTTTTGACTTGGTCATTTTAAAAGTAGCTTGCACGCCAAAAAAGTGTGGGCACCGCTGATTTAATGCATATAGAACTCCTTTATTATCATTTCTAGATATAAGCCTATAGCTTTTCCATATTGCAGCAAAACCAAGGGATCCTGCTACATTTGTTGATAAACAAAAATCTTTATCCATTTGATCCAGAAACTGAAACCAAATGTTAAGATCTTCTCTTAAAGCTGTGGTAAAGTGAATACGAGAATGATGGGGATCTCAATCCCATACAGCTTGGGAAATTTTTTATAATTTGGATAATTCTGATTTCAAAGCTAATAAACTCAGAAAACACTGCATCGCCTTCAGTACCACTTTTTTTTTAAGTAATAATCTCAAAATCATTGTTTTAAGCTCATCCAATTTACTCAGTGGCAGACTTAAAAATCAATGCAAGTGGTAGGATGCGCCTAATTCTCTTGAACCAATGGGACGCTAAATGCATCAGATATTTTTTTGAAATTTGAACATATAAGCACTTTTAAATTTTTCCCTAAAAGCAGATAGTCATGTAGATAGTGTAATACATTACCTGAGTCACTCCATGACCTAATAACCTTTTCCAGGAATGTAGAAATGCATTCAAAATAATTGCAAGATAGTAAGCACCCCATAGGCAGCACTTTATCAAAACAAAAAAATAAACCATCGAAATCAAAACCCAAAGAGCAGAAACATGAAGGATGAATTGGTAATAAACGAAAAGCCAAATGTACGAGGAGGTGCTAAGAAGTTTCTGGCTTTGCCCAGAAAAAAGAGAGCCAGAGTTATGAAATAGCACATTTATTCAACATATTCCCCCGAGACTGATGCACTTGGTACAGCGTAGTTGCAGCTTTTCTAGACTGTTCAAATAAAAGTCCTTTGGTTGGGCCGCAAACCAGCTCCCAGAAGCATCTTTGATGTCAGAAATGTCCTCAAACGTTGCCCCTTCAGGTGTTTCTTCAAATACAGGAACAGATAATAGTCCAAAGGGGCCAGGTCAGGTGAGTAGGGGGGACGGTGGACCAATTGGAAACCCAGGGTGTTCAATTTAGCAACCACAACATTGGAGGTGTGCGCAGGTGCATTGTCCTGCAAAAAAAGAATTCCTTTGGTCAACTTTCCATGGCGTTTCGTCTTAATTGCCTCCTTTAGCTGGTCCAGGAGGTTAGCATAATACTGTTCGGTGATACTAGAGGCCTGAGGTAGGTAGTCCACCAACAGAATACCATCTTTGTCCTAGAAAACGGATGCCATTACTTTTTTGGCCGATTTTATGGGTTCAGAACTTCTTCGGCTGAAGGGACCCGCTGTGGCGCCATTCCTTTGACTGTTCCTTGGTTTTAGGATCATAGATGTGGAGCCAGGTTTCATCCTCAGTTACTAACCTAGCCAAAAAGTCCTGTGCAGCTTCAAAATGGGCTAAAAGGGCTTTGGATGCTTCAACTGGTTCCTTCTTCTGATCCCTGTTCAAACATTTCAACACCCACTTCGCTGAAGTATCGTTTTAAGACTCGCAAAGACCTGATATTTGCACAGTTACAGACTAAGATATTAGGCTGTCATATGCCCCCACACTCATTTTTCTATTTCATCTGAAAGGGGGCAAAGCCAGGAACTTCTCAGCACCCCCTCGTATATCAGCTTTAGCAGAGTGGTTGCCCGCACCTCTCCAGTGTGGTCTTTTTCACACTAAAAGACGATGACGGGTGCATAGCAATCTGCATCGTGTGCCACAGGCACATGCGCAGAGGACAGGCCGGATCACATTTGGGTACAACATCCCTCGTTTTCCACATGCGCAAGAACCACAAACCAAAGTGGGAGCAGTACTTGCGTTCTCTTGAAGGAGGTTTAGCCATGTCATCCTCTCTTCTTCCACCTACATTGACTTTTTCTCCACCTCCAACTGTTATTGCTACTACGTCTAAGGAGGTTGGTGCCAGCCAGAAATCTAGCGGCGATGAAGTATCAGCTTCTGCCTGCAGGTTTCGTAGCGTCAGACGACGTTTGTCGCTGCAAGATGGGTACTCCAGTGATCCGTTCAGCACCCCTAGCTCCTAGTCTCTTCAGCCCACTTTACCGGAGTTCTGCACAAGGCATCAGGCTATAGGCCCAACCAACAAAAGAGTAATTGAGCTCAATTCGCTTCTAGCCAAACTATTGGTCTTGCAGCTACTTCCATACAGCATTGTGGACTCTGCTCCCTTCCGTGACCTGATGGCCTGTGCCGAACGGCGGTGGAATATACCAAGCAGACATTACTTCTCCTGCACAGCTGTACCCAGTTTATATGCACATGTAATGGGTAACCTGTCCCCGGCATCGGCATTGTCGGTGTCTAGCCAAATCCACGTCATCATGGACAGCTGGACAACCAAGCACGTAGTGGGACGCTACCTGTCCTTCACTGCCCACTGGGTGGCCTTGTAAAGCTCAGTGGGCGGTAGTCTGCAAGAGGCATTGCAGCACCTGGTACCCCCACCAAGGGATGTGGTTGAAAAGCATGGGCCACCCCAGTCCTCCTTCCACCAGTCATTTCTTCTACTAACACTCTTCTCTTTTCGACACTCCTCCTGAAAGGGCAGCAACAGAGTACACTGTGGTCAAGCGGGCACGGCACCACGGCTCCCTCAAGCACACACGTTGCCAGGCAGTGCTGAAACTGGTGTCCTGGGGGGAGAAAAGTCACGCGGCCAGAGAACTCTTCTCTGCTTTGCACAGAGAGATTGAGGCTTGGCTGATGCCCTCCCAGTTCACAACAGGCAACGTAGTGTGCGACAAATGGGCCAACCTTGTGGCCACGCTGCGCATGGGCCGCATAACACATGTGCCCTGTTTTGCGCACGTACTGAACCTGGTGGTGCAGAAGTTCCTCCCCACATACCCAGGACTGCAGGACTTACTGAGACAGGCTCGCTCCATCTGCAGCCATGTACGCTGATCCTCTTACTGCCGCCGCCGAGCTAAGCAAAATCCAGCGCCAACAGAGGCTGCCACCACATAGACTAATTTGTAACGCTGTGACTAGATGGAACTCCACCCTGCACATGTTCCAGCGTCTTTGTGAGCAAAAGCTAGCCATCTGCCATTACTTGGTCAGTGTGGTGCATGGAGGCAGTGGGGCCCTTGGTACAGCCAAACAACTGAACTATTTTACCAGTGACCAGTGGCTGCAGATGGAGACGCTGTGCAAGGTACTGGCCCCCTTTGAGCAGGCCACAAACGTTGTGAGTCGGGAGAAACCAGGCTGGAACGATGTCAGACCCATCATCTTTCTGCTTGATATTACCCTGTGTGGCTTGATGGAAAGTGGTGATGGGAGAGGAGGGGAAGAAATGGGGGAGGAGGATTAGGGTGACATTACACTCCATAATGCACAGCCAGCATCAGGAGGAGCAAGAAGGGACACTGGCCAGCATCAGGATTTTTAAGAGGAGTAGGAGGAAGATGATTATAATGATGATAATGAGGGAGACCACGGAGGACCTGTCCAACCCGCATTTGTGCTGTCACCATCCAGGCATTGTGTGGGCGATGGAACAACAGGAACTTCTGCAGGTTGAAGAGGATGAGGTGGGTGATGAGGAGGAAGATGTTCTGGCGCCTACTGAGGGACAGGAGGAGGATGAGCACAGGGAACTCCTCTTTCATTTGTGTGACCGCATGTTACAATGCCTACGGAGGGACCCCCGCACTTGCAGCATCAAAAACCAGGATGATTACTGGCTGGCAACCCTTCTGAATCACCGCTACAAAGACAAAATGTCACAGTTTCCACCCAACCCAGCGCAGGAGAAAGAAAAGGTGACCAGCCTGAGCAGAATACTATGCAACCGGCTGTGTGAGGAGTTCTGGCACCACATTCCACACAGGGAGCTCAGGCGGACACTGGTTCCACCGTATACAGCAGGCCGCACACATCCAAAAGTCTAGGCTGAAGCAGGGGGGAATTTCTGGATGCCTGGCAAAACCTGATGCGGCCACCTCAAACAAGGGAAGTGCATGGAGAATAACCATCGAGAACGAATAAAGCGCATGGTGCATGATTACGTTGACTCTTTTCTGGCTGGTGGTGGTGTTGACGACAGCAGATATGAGGAGGATTCCTGTTCTGACAGTAGTGAAGCCATTAATTTTTGGGTACACAGGCTTAAAATCTGTCCGCAGTTGACACAGTAATCAAGCTTCTTTCGTGCCTGGCATCCAGTGTTCTGTCCGAAAGAACCTTTAGTGCCGCTGGCGGAGTAGTCACGGACAACTGATCATGACTGTCGCCCTAAAATGTCAATCTCCTCACTTTTTTGAGAATAAAGGAAAGTTGGGTTACTAACAACTATCATTTCCCCAATGCAGATGTCACTGATTGACTGACACAAGTACTCACTGGCCAACCAAGATGCCTCTGTGAACCCACACTGCTCCTGTGCTGAGTCTGTGGCTGCCTATCACCAACACCCTGTCAGCTGAGCCTGCCTGGGTTGAATTTTTCCGCTAGTTATTGCAACGTCCAGGGCTGGCATTCATCGCCAATGTCATGCTTGCCATTGTGCCAGCTAGCAATATACTTTACATTTCCCCTGCTTCCGGGAGGCTGACAAACTGCAGATGAAAACCCCCAGTACTGTCACACTGATAGTTACCATTGCCATTGCCTGATTTTTCAGCTAAATATTGTAAGATTGAGGGTTGGCATTCATGCTATGATGCAAACTAGCAATACCGTGTTTCCCCGAAAATAAGACCTACCCCGAAAATAAGACCTATGCTGCATCTGTGGATCAGTGTTAAAGCACCTTAATACGTTAACCACTTCAAAATGTGCCTTTTTTTATGGCCATATTCATACATGAATATGGTAAGTGTTTTTTTTCATTAAAAAAAGTATATAAGACCTACCCTGAAAATAAGACCTAGTGTATCTTCTACCTTCCTATCGCTTCCGGCAACAGTGCTGGCCCACAAAACATCTTGGTCCGACCCCATTTACCAATTTTAGATATTTGTATTACACACTTCTGGGTGGCATTGACGATGCACTGCACTCAGCTCAAGATGCCAGTTACCAATGTGGTCCCCGCTCCGTCTCAGGGCCCACCGCCTCCTCCTCCTGATGTTGCTGCTGCCGCCTGTCAAAACTCCATTCACTAAAATTGTATTACACACTTCTGGTAGGGTGGCAATGTCAATGTACTACACCCAGCTCTAGATGCCAGTTACCAATGTGGTCCCCGCTCCATCTCAGGGCCCACCTCCTCCTTCTCCTGATGTTGGTGCCGCCGCCTGTCAGTACTCCATTCACTAAAATTGTATTACACACTTCTGGGTGGGTAGCATTGTCAATGCACTCATCCTCCTGCTGTTGTTGCCACCTGTCCATACTCCATTTACTAAAATTGTACACTTCTGGGTGGCATTGATGATGCACTATACCCAGCTCCAGAGGGCAGTTACCAATGCGGTCCCTGCTCCTTCTCTGGGCCCACCGCCTCCTCCTCCTGCTGTTGGTTCTCCCGCCTGTAAGAACTCTATTCACTAAAATTGTACACTTCTGGGTGGCATTGATGATACACTACACCCAGCTCTAGATGCCAGTCACCAATGTGGTCCCGCTCCGTCTCAGGGCCCACTGCCTCCTCCTGCTGCTGGCACCTGTCAGTACTCTATTTACAAAAATTGTATTACACACTTCTGAGTGGCATTGACGATGCACTACAGACAGCTCTCCAAGACACTTACCAATGCGGTCTCCCTGGCTCCCCATTTGCCTGCTGTCACCTTGTTTTTCTGGAAAACCACAACTTTATGGGTGGCATTCCTAACACGTCATCCAGATCATGTTGCCAGCTATCAAGTATTATTATTAATAAACAGGAATTAAATAGCATAAACAAATTATGCAGCTATATAAATTAAATAGGGGTGCGCACATTAAATAGCAATACATTCTTCTGCTGTTTTGACAGCAGAGACTGTTGCTAGTGGGTTAAGTTCACCCTTTCTGAATATCCTAATGTTTATGCTGCCTTCTGGGCGTTATCCATCATGCAAAATTCCTATCTGCCTGCTGTCACTTTGCTTGCCATTTTCTGGAAAACCACAAGATCTTTTGGAACTTTTGTATTTGTTACTTGTTGCTACTGTTCTCCTACACATTCTTAGCAAATTTGGTGGTTCTAATATGTATAGGGGCTTTGCTATTAATGTTTAAAGTCGGTCTATTGACTTTAATGGAATTTGCGAAATCAGTTCACCAAAACTTCGAGGACCCATCAAAAGTTCAATGAAATTTTCGCCAGACTGTCAGAGGCCTTCCCGCTCATTTCTATGGGGAACATCTGTGGCTACCATCGCCCACAATTTCAACACTATGGCATCATTAGAACATAAAGTTTGCCCACTAAAACAAAAAAAGTTTCAGAAAAAAAAAAAATTATAAAAAAGTTCAGGTACTGGAATTGTATGGTCATGTGTAACAGGGAGGAGCGTTTTGATAGACAGTTTTTTTTTATGTTGTATTGATGCCATGGTGATGAAGGTTTGGGGGTGTTAGCCACAAGTGTCCCCTATTTACACTTGTATTTTTTTTCCTGCACCTCTCTATTCTAGAGAAATTGGGGTTCAAGTTAGAGAAGCAGACAGAATAGAATAGTATGACAATTATAGTTCTGTGAAAGGTAGGTTTAAATTTATGGGCCCCACCCCAATGCTTCTTACTATGTAAGTGGTCCTGGGGGTCCACAATTTGCATTTTCAATTTTGGGCTCTTGGACATACTCTCTTTTGAAACACCAACCCCTAACTTCAAATTTCACAAGTTATAAACTTGTGACCCCTATGTGTTAAAATTCTATAAAGAAATTGGTTACTAGTAGCTTTGAAGGTACCTTGTACCCTAAAAATGTCAAGTCACTACGACCAACGATTTAGGAGATCTGAACACGGCGAGGATAGGCTGCATTTTATGACAAGCAGCTTTTACACACAAAGCTATCACACTGCATTGCCGATGAAATCATTACAAACTGTGGATAATCTTCACAGACAGTTTTTTTTTAATAGAATATGGGCAGTGATGAGAGGGGAACACTGGCTGCCCTGCCCTCATCTACTATAACATGCATGATGCTATTAAAGCATCACCACATTTATAACATCATATAAAAGAGTGACTTTCCCTTTTATATAATGGAAAAATTAGTTATTTTTGTTTTTTATTTTCCATTTTTTTTGGGAAGGACCTCTCCCCTTCCGTTTTTACTGGCATGGTAGAGGGGGAAATTCGTAGCTTCTTGGGATATTTGTGTCACATATACCAAGAGGCTGTGGGCTGCTCCTTCTGTGCATGCATCTTCAGAGGCTTTCTCATAATGCATAAAAATGAAGTGCTCAAGCTCATGCATGTGCAGGGCAAGGCTGCGCTGGACATTACAGTTGTCATCAGAAACAAAGAAAGGAAGCTGAGCCAGCATGGGACACATCTGAAGTTAGGGTGAATTCACACTGGTAGTAAGGTTGCATTGGCTGCATTTCCCCTTCCTCATGCCAGGAACCACTGCTGCTTAAAATACTGCTAGCTCTGAAAAAGACCAACATTTACTGCCTGTTACCAATCCCAGGTGCCTAGCAGTTACTAGTAGTCACTCGGGAACAGTAAATGGCCCAGTTTTTTTGCTGCTAATGTGAACTAAGCCTCACTTGTTACACCACATTGATCACACTATTACACTCTTAAAACTTAAAACACTAGGTAGTTGGATGAAAATACACGGCACGGGACAGTTGAGGCATAATACATAGAATGGAAACATTGGACATACTAACAGGGCAGGTGTTAGAAAGTTGTAACAAAATAATGGGGGGTAAGTAGAACACTGACACTAATGAGGGTTACTGGATACTTGTGGCATAAACTACTGAGAACACTAAATTTTTCATGTCCAGCCCCGCCCCCTTTTTTGATCACCCGGCTACAGTTTTCCCCCACCGGTCTAAAAAAAAATTTCTGGGGAGAATACTTAATGATATTGTTTAATATGCTCTGTTTTTTTGGACTGGTGACTCGGATTAACGTATTGGCAAGTTTATGTACCAAACCTGTTTTTGAATTTAAATGCCTTTGAAAATAGTGTCTTGGAACATTAAGGGACTACGGTCCCAACAGAAATTAATGGCGATATTGAGACTCCTAAAAACTTAAAGCAGATATTCATTGTGCTGTTGCAGGAAACCCCATCTTGGTACCTCAGATTTCCATAGAATCCGAAAGCTTTGGGTTAGGTGAGGTATATGGTTCCCAATCGATAGAAAGGAAAGCAGGGGTTTTAATCATTTTGAAAAAAAATCTATGGAGCAAAACAATTTCCTGTACTGCAGATCTGGAGGGTAGAATTTTTAAACTTGTACTGAGATTCGGTGATAGGAAAAGGTCCAAATATAACATTTATGCGCCCAACTCTCCAAATTCTCAGTTTTTTCGAATTTTAACTAGTTGGGTGTCTCACGATTCCAATCCACACAAATTGTTAGGTGGGGATTTTAATATGGTTATGCATTCTGTGGAAGAGAAGAGGACAAAGGAGAATACTTTTTCCCCTACTATGCATAAACCTTCCCAGAAAAGTCCGGAAGCAACTTACCGTATTTTTCGGACCATAAGACGCACTTTTTTTCCCCCAGAAGTGGGGGGAAAAAGTCCCTGCGTCTTATGGTCCAAATGTATCAAAATGTATCCTTCCCAGCTGCTGTCCCGTCCCGTCTCCTGTTCAGCGCGGCCTCATAAAACGAGCAGAACCTTTACCGTACATCTTCAACTTTATTCTATTTTATTACTGAAGTCTCTTGTTATTGTGTTTTACAGTAATTTTGTCTTTTGCTGACTTTGTTAATAATGGTTCTAAATGCTGCTGTTTACTTTATAGGGTTTATTACACGTGTTTATGACTGTGATGTTGGTTTTTAATGCACATAAAATATTTTAGGACACTATTTGTTTCAGAATCTTTTTTTTCTTCATTTCCCTTCTCTAAAAAACTGGTGCGTCTTATGGTCCAGTGCGTCTTATGGTCCGAAAAATACGGTACCTTACTGAATTTGTGGAAAATATGCAGTTACATGATGTTTGGCGAAAACGATATCCATTTGAATGGCAATATACATTTTTTGGCCTGTGCATGACTTCCACTCATGTATATATATATATATATATATATATATATATATACACATTTTTTTTTTTTTTTTTTACTACAAATAAAGTTCTTTGGTGGATTCTCCAATGGTCATTTTAAATCATAATCCAATCATGTAAGGGGAATCATACCTATGGCGCTTTCCTTCCTTACTGTGTCAGGATTCTGAATTATGGACAGGGATACAATCAGCTTGGACAGAATACTAAAGTACAAATATGGAACATGCTACAGACCCATCCTGTACTGGGAAGCGGGTAAAGCTCATCTTAGAGGCAAGTAAATGCTTTTCTAGTGAAACGTAAATGATTAACCTGAAATAAATATATCCAAGCTCTGCAAAGGCTGAGAGAGGCCCAACAGGCTCTAACTACTAATCTGTCCCTGCAGGCGAAAATTACAAGGCAAGAAAAATTACTGGCAAGAGGCAAAGAAGGAATTTGATATGGTTAGAGAGGAAAGAACAATTTAAACAAAGACTGATGGATGTAAAATAACAATGATTTGGTAACAAGTCGGGGAAGATGCTGGCAAATCCTATGCAACCTCCATTTAAACCCATTTATGTTGACTCTGTTCACACCAGAGTGTCTATTAACATCCTCTCTGGAAGAAATCAATTTACCAAACTTTGTATAGAGCAGCAACTATAGATGATATAGCGGCTCAGGAATACTTACAAGCAGTTAAAGGGATATGTTGGATGCCCTGATTACCATGTTGAAGATTTAAAATCTGATAGCCAGCTTATCTAACGGGAAAGCAGCTGGTCCAGACCAGTATACCACAAAGTTCTATAAACTAATGAAGGTAGAACTTTCCTCTACCCTACATAGTTTATATACCCATATGTGGGAGACAGGTATTTACCTTCCTACTGGTAAGGAAGGTTACATAAAAGTACTGCTGAAGAGTGCTAGTGATCCTAGGCTCCTGAAATCTTGCCGTTCGATTTCTTTAATAATGTGGACGCTAAAATTATGGTGAATAGGTTGGCATGCTTGATAACTGCCTTGATATCCCTTTCTTAGGTAGGTTTTGTACAGGTCAGGTCAGCAGTAACCAATATTCGCACAGTACTAGCAGTTTTAGAAACAGCCAAAAGGTACCCAGAAAGAGTGAATAGATGCCGAAAAGGCGCTCGATAATGTTAATTTACAATGGCTACCTAAAGTACCGAAACACATTGGAATAGTCGGAACCTCTTGTAACCTACTTCTGAGTATGTATACCTCGCCTACAGCACGGGTACATACTCCAGGATTTATATCCTCACCTATTGATTTGCAGAGAGGAACGAGACAGGGTTTTCCCTTTTTAACCTAGCCCTGGAACCTTTAGTGTGCACAATTTAAACTACTCCAAATTTTCATAAGGTGAAGGCGAAGGAAGGCGAGAGGCCCGGGCAGCGTATTTTGCAGATGACATTTTGCTTTTCACTGCTAATCCATCCAAGGATATAGGCAGTATCCAATATATGTTTCTTGCAAAAAGCAAGATATCAGGGCCTAAAATAATTCTTTTTTAAAAGCAAGATACTCCCGCTTTCGCAAGTATTTAGTCAACTATGGCTTACTAAAACTCCCTTTACTGTAGCCAAATATTTGGGTTTTAAAATAGGCAAACAACCTCCAACTATTTATAATCCTAAATACCCACCTTTGATTCAGAAAATAACCAGGGAATTAAACTTGTGGGGATGGTAATCATTCACCCTTTTTGGAAGATGCCAATTGTTTAAAATGATTTCTTTCACTAAATTATTATACCCCATGCAAACTATTCCTCTGTTACTTAAACACAAAGATGTTAAACTTTTACAAACAGCTCTCACAAATTTTCTCTGACAAGGAAAAAAATACACAATTTTGCCATTGAAATTCTAGATGAGAAAAGAGGAAGGGGGAGTGAAGTGCTGCTGAACCTGCCTACAAGTGTTTTGAAATATTTGCCTATTACTGGTATTCCAGGATTTGTGGCAGGATACTCATGTACTGCTTTCTGTGTCTGGCAGACAAAAGGGTTATGCAATTTATATGATATAGTAGATGCAGATACTTATCAGCCTTTGTTTGGATTGGCCCTGCAAAAAAGGATTCCAGTTACCAGTTTAGTCAATACATCTGGTGTATTAATTACAAGTACTGACATATTACCATACATTGATGGCCCCTTATGGTCGAATTCATCCTTTACATAGGAATGTGTTTGACAATTTGTATACTCTTTCACCCATGTCTAATTCTACAATGTACCAGTTCTGCCAAATTGCTTTCCTTAAACCGTTATCTACCACCAATGTTAAACTCTGGCAAAAAGATTTTCCAATGCCTGATTTGGTTGACCAAATATTACAAGGCTACCTAACGGTCAGGAGATATATGATCAATGAGGTATTGAGAGAGATGGGCTGTTATTTAGTCCTATGTCTATTTTGCTCTAAAAAGGGCTGTGAAAGTTACTTAATGTAGTGTACAATTTTGTTCTCTGATTTTTTTGTTTTGGGCAAATTGTTGGTGTTTGTATTATGTTTTGTTATATTTTTATGTTGTATTTTTTATTTTATTTATTTACTTTATTTTTTATTTATTTCTATTTTATTGTGTGGAAAAAAATTAATAAAAATGATTTACAAAAATAAAAATAAAAAACAATGCACATTACTATAACTATTTCTGACTTGATGTCAACTTCAAGAGACTCACCTATGGGGAAAAGGGATGAGCGAGAAGGCCTCTGACAGTCTTGCGAAAATTTCCAAATTTCCGATGGGTCTGCAAAATTTGGGCGAACCGATTTCGCAAATTCCATTAAAGTCAATCAGCTGAATTTAAACATTAATAGCAAAGCCCCTATACATGTTAGAACTACCAAATTTGCTAAGTATGTGTAGGAGAACAGTGGCAACAAGCAACAAATACAAAAGTTCCAAAAGATCTTGTGGTTTTGTGCCAGAAATGGCAGGCAAAGTGACAGCAGGCAAATAGGATTTTTGTGTGATGGATAGCATCCAGAAGGCAGCATAAACATTAGGACATTGAGAAAGGGTGAACTCAACCCACTAGCAACAGTTGTTAGCGACACTAGCGACATGTGTTAGGATACCACCCATAAAGTTGCGGACAAATAGCGCGGTGATATTAGGCAAGAGGATGAAGGACCAGAGATGGAGCATTGGTCAGCGAGAGCAGTAGCAGTGTGTGGCCTCTGGTCAGCTATCGCCAGGCAGACCGCATTGGTAAGTGTCATGGAGAGCTGGGTGTAGTGCATTGTCAATGCTACTGAGAAGTGTGTAATACAATTTTTGTGAATGGAGTACTGACAGCAGCAGCAGGAAGAGGCAGTGGGTCGTGAGATGGAGTGTGGACGGCATTAGTAAATGGCATCCAGAGCTGGGTGTAGTGCATCGTCAATGCCACCCAGAAGTGTGTAATACAGCTATAGTGAATGGAGTACTGACAGGCGGCAGCAGCAGCAGTCGCAACAGGAGGAGGCAGTGGGCCCTGAGATGGAGCTTGGACCGCATTGATAACTGGCATCTAGAGCTGGGTGTAGTTCAATGCCACCCAGAAGTGTGTAATGAAATTTTAGTGAATGGAGTACTAACAGGCGGCAGCAGAAGCAGCAGGAGGAGGCGGTGTGCCCTGAAACAGAGCGTAGACCGCATTGGTAACTGGCATCTAGAGCTGGGTGTAGTGAATTGTCAATGCCACACAGAAGTGTGTAATACATTTTTAGTGAAAGGAGTACTGACAGGCAGCAGAAGCAGCAGCAGGAGCAGGAGGAGGCGGTGGGCCCTGAGAAAGAGCGGGGCCTGCATTGGTAACTGGCATCTAGAGCTGGGTGTGGTGCATCTTCAATGCCACCCAGAAATGTGTAATACAATTTTAGTGAATGGAGTACCGAGAGGCGGCAGCAACAGCAGCAAAAGGGGACGGTGGGCCCTGAGACGGAGCGTGGAGCACATTGGTAACTGGCATCTAGAGCTGGGTGTAGTGCATCATCAATGCCACCCAGAAGTGTGTAATACAATTTTACATTTTTTGCATCATGAAGTAGATGACATGAATGCCAACCCTCAATCCTACAATACTTAGCTGAAAAATTAAGCAAAGGCAATGGTACCTATAAGTGTGGCAGTACTGGGGGTTTTCATCTGCAGTTTGTCGGCCTCCCGGAAGCAGGAGAAATGTAAAGTATATTGGTAGCAAGCATGTATTGGCGATGAAGGCCACCCCTGGACGTTGCGATAACTAGCAGAAAAATTCAACCCAGGCAGGCTCAGCTGACAGCGTGTTGGTGATAGGCAGCCACAGACTCAGCACAGGAGCAGTGTGGGTTCACAGAGGCATCTTGGTTGGCCAGTGAGTACTTGTGTCAGTCAATCAGTGACATCTGAAGTGGGGATATGATTGTTGTTAGCAGTTTCAGTGTTCGAATTCGGGTTGTCCTTATATTCGACCCGAATATATGGCTGTTCGAATTCAGATAGGCCCGACCCGAAAAAAAATTTGACCGATTTGACGGCAAAAATTAGGAAAAAAAAATGTAAGAAAATGTTTGAAAACTAATAGAGAATGGAAAGGAAAGCAGGGTTTTCGGCACAAAACTGTATTGGTGTACAGTAAAAGATAAAAATACAAAACATAGACAGGTTCAGCATATGCCAAAATGCTCTCTCGTGGCTCAAATAATACAAATTAGGCATCAAAAGGACAAAATACAACATGTGATGTGACAGATTTGACAGATTCAGGTTGGACCACATTATTATCTTGGGGTCCACCAGGTGTCAAATTGTCCCTAGGGGGCACTAGACATGCAGCATCTAGCCAAACATATACATTTACTTGCCATACAGTTTTATAACCATAAATTCATGTTGATTGTTGTACCCGACGCGTTTCGCCCTATTAGGCTTCCTCAGGGGTAATAGTTTGACAACATGTGTTTGGCAATTGTGGTACTTGTATCTTGATTAATAAAAGTTTAATTATTAGTCAAATGTGCTATACATGTATATCCTAATATTAGACCAGTGTTGGCTATTTCAATAATTACAACTGATACATTGTATGTCAATAAAGGAAAAAGCTATATATAAACCAATCAATATTCATAAATTTGTTCAGAAGATCTTTTGGATTTTTAGAAAATATTATTCAGATATAGGTTCATGGAGGTTCATTAGTATCATACTAGTATGTTAAGACTTACATGGTCCTGTAGAATGATAGGTTATGCTTACTGCAAAGGTTAGGAAGGGGTAAATTACTCCAAACAATGTGTAGAGCGATGATATCTGCCCAGCACAAGGAGCAGTGCTGCAACAGGACAAGTTGGAAATCTGAAAGTAAGTATAGGATATAAATATATCTTGAAATATTACCTTTGTGTCAGAATTTTTGCAAATACCAGGTGTACAATGCCCTCCCTGTATGGTGGTGGCTAGCATGCAGGGGAGCAGGGAGATTAAGGGAACGCCACTCCATTTAAAGGACGGCGTACCCAAGACCTCCCCCACACTGCCATCCTCTAGGGAGAATCCAGAGGACAGCTTGATGAAGTAGGGCTAGGGGGGCAGCGTCAGTTGCGCATCCAGAGCAGAGAAGGAGGGCAGACCCATCTGCCGCCCAGACTCAGCGCTGCGGCCGGTCACAGACCCGTCACAGCATTCCGGTCTAACAGGACGGGGATATGCGGGGAGGTGTAACCCCACTCCAGGGATGTATGTGGGGTATAGCAAGTGGGCAGCCAAGAGGAGATGAGTCCCCCCGTCCCCGCAAGTCGGGCCCTTCCCCTCTGGAAATTAGAAGACAATGAACCCCAGGGAGATGCTGGAACAATCATGTAAATACATATGTGGTAGCATGGACTTGAATAAATTGTATTTATTTATTATAATAAAATGTTCAAAATCATACTGACAATAATCAGGTTATATACAACACCGGTAAAGCATACAATAAAACTACATTACAGCAACAGTATCTGTCATGTAACAGTAATAAATACAGATACTCTATCACTGTGTATCCGTAATCTAGTTATACAGTAGTGAAAGATAGCCTGGAAAGTACCGTATTTTCCGGTGTATAAGACGACTGGGCGTATAAGACGACCCCCAACTTTTCCAGTTAAAATGTAGAGTTTGGAATATACTCACCGTATAAGACTACCCCTCTTCCAACGCACACCAGATAAAAATTAAAAAACATCGGATTTGATTTCAATATGGTCATTTTAATTCAAATGCTTATGACATGCATGTACTTAGCAGAAAAACTGTCACTTATAAACATGAGGCCGTTTTTCATCAAACATGTAAACGTAAACCAGTACATTAAACTTTTAGCAATTCACTCTAAAGCTGAATGGAAGGATAAGACAACAAACCCATGGGAGCTGCTATGCTGTTTGTTTTCTAAGCTGTCAACCCACTGGAACAGATGATAATAGAAGGAAAAAAAAAAAAAACAATAGAGAGAGAACAAGTGCCCGGCAATTCCCTGGTTAGCAACTCCCATCATAACTGCAAGCTACAGTATTTTTACAGGTTTTGCTAGCGTGACAGTTTCCCTTTAAAAGCCTTCAAAATCCTCCTGTTCATCATCTGATATCATAAGTAAATCAATGACATCTTGTGGTACATTTGTAAGGCAGGCATCGTATGGATTGAATTCCATATCAGATGGTGTGGTCTCAGCTTCATCTTCCTCTTCATCTTGCCACAAGTAGTCGTCCTCCATACCATCTAATGAATTTGATATTCTACACTTCTTGAAAGACTTGATTACTGTTTCTGCATCAATATCATTCCAGGCTTTTATGACAAAGTTGCACAAAACATCCAACTGTGGAGCACGCATGTTTCCTCCTTTTGTGAATGACTTTTCGCCGCTAACCATCCATTCATTCCACTGTTCTCGGTGCAGCCATGATGGTGTTTTCACTGTTGGACATTTGTATACACGGTAAGGTATTGTATGTACTGGTGCTTTACTGTATGAAGAGGTACAGCTACAGATACAACAACCAGCCAATCGCAGCAAGTAATGTAACCTTACAGGCGACTGGCTGGTTGTTGTATACTGCTTTAATTGGTTAGACTACCGGTATTTTATTGGTTACTTTATTGTGTTTTTATTTAACTATTTTTTTTAATTTATAACAGGTTATCCTACAATGACATTATGAATCATAATGTCATTGTGGGATCCCCGGACTGTGGAAACTTTGCGGTTACAGCTACTTGGAGGCACGTGCCTCCAATTAGCTGCAACCGCAGGCGATACCAGGGCAATAGAGGTTCGATGGGGATAAATATCCACATTCATCACCTCTAGTGCTCTGTGATTGGCTGGGGAGAGGCAAAATATATATATATATATATATATATATATATATACACACACACACACACACACACACACACACACACACAAATAATAAAGAGGACCTGTCACATGAATAATAAAGAGGACCTGTCACATCAATAATAAAAAGGACCTGTCACATCAATAATAAAGAGGACCTGTCACATCAATAATAAAGAGGTTCTGTCACATCAATAATAAGGAGGACCTGTCATATTAATATTAAAGAGGACCTGTCATATGAATAAAAAATAGGACCTGTCATGAATAATAAAGAGGACCTGTCATATGAATAATGACAGGTCTTCTTCCCTTGCTTCTACCACTCATCTTTTACTTATTCGGGCAAAAATGCACCTGTACCAAACGGTTTCTTTGGTAAATAGGAACGGGTATCAAACACTGAAATATTTGCATTTTTTATGTAGTAGGACAGAATTTTTTCTAACAAATGGTCTTCTTTGGTAAATAGCAAGATGTATCAAACACTGAAATATATGTATTTTTCATATGGTAGGACAGATATTTATTTTTTACCAAACAGTTTTCATTGGTAAAAAGCAAGAGGTATCAAACACTAAAATATCTGTTTTTTTTTTTTTAGAGTAGGGTAGAAATTTTTCTGTAGCAAACTGGCTTTTTTTGTTAAATAGCAAGAAGTATCAAATACTGAATAATCTGTATTTTTTTAGAGTAGGACAGAAATTTTTTTGTAGCAAACTTGCTTTCTGCTAAATAGCAAGATGCATCACACACTGAAATATCTGTATTTTATTTTAGAGTAGGACAGAAATTTTTCTGTAGCAAACTGGCTTTTTTGTCAAATATTAAGAGGTATCACACACTGAAATATCTGTATTTTTTTTTAGAGTAGGGCAGAATTTTTTCTGTAGCAAACTGGCTTTTTTGCTATATAGCAAGAGATATTAAATACTGAGATATCTGTATTTTTTGAGAGTAGGACAACAATTTTTCTGTAGCAAACTGCTTTCTTTGGCACATAGGACCAGGTAGCATCAAAAACTGGTATATCTGTATATATACAGGTATACAGAAGGCTCCTAACCTGTCCCTGTCACAATCCACATCTCTCCCTGCTTCTATCCTTCACACAGAACACAAGACGGAGTGACTAACCCCTCCCTCATTCCCTGTATCAATCATATACCTCTACCTCGCTATCTGCCAATGATTGAAAATACCCTTTGAACAGCTTACTCTCAAAGGGCAATCCCCTAAAAAAAGCAATCACAGAGAATTATATGACGAATAATACAGAAAAACTTTGGATTACTTCACCAGGAGAACAGGTCTTGTTAAATGGTCTATTTTCCTAATAAATCAGATGTGGATATTCTCACAGCCTTTTCCAGGGCATGGACAGTTCTTCCAGTTCAGCCATGTACAGGGAGATGACCCTTAGAGTGTTTTATGAGATATATATTTCTCCACACTGTGCATATCTTATGGGTTATAACAAGACCATATTATCCCTAAGGGAGGGCGCTTTTCTGTAAACTACAAACTCCACAACAAGGATCATTACTAACTACAACTAACAACATGATCTTATCCAAAAAGTTTGCCAAAAGCATAAACAATGAGTCCCTTATGTACAAGACTTTAACACTTTTCACACTCAATTGTTTGTCCTGGTAAGTCATTCTACTTCGGACTCCTCACTAAAATATATATTTACCTTTATACCACTTACCATAATTCATTGAGCATACTAATTAAATTGTTATGATTCATATCATTTACAACTTCACATATGTGATGTGTAATTTAGATCTATCCGGAACTCTAATACGGAATATCCAGAATTTCTAATAATAGGGCTAAAAACCTTCTGCTTCAAGGGTGTCCCTACTACAAAACTAGTAAGTGCAACTTTTTCCATGAATGGACACCATCATCGTACATGATTACTATCTGTAAACCCACATCCTACCTATACTCATTTATTTATCTATACCAATTTTCATCAAACAATGCAATCCATTGCAAATGCCATTAGAATTATTATGAATTCACTTTTGGACACTTGGACACACAAACTATAATACAACCACTACATAATATGAACAATACCTTGGTAATTAGTATTATTATTTATACTGTTTATTGCACAGTATTTTCTCAGTTGTTATATACAAAAAAATCCTTTGTTTTTGCTTTTGTACTTTAAATTAACTTGATTATAAGCATCTTTACCTACTGTATTTTATTATACATTTTAGTACAACGTGCTTTATATATCCATTGAGGAAACCAAATGGCGAAACACGTCATACCATACCATCATACTAGAGATACCATTGTACTAGTCAAGCAACTATTTTTCTATACTGACCAAATAGAGGAGCATTTGCCAAATGGCTTTTTCTGCTAATTATAATTATGGGAATTTAGCGAAAAAACACATTAAAAAGGGGGATGCAGTGTTTGCCATCGTGGCATTTTCTGCTACTACTTCTACTAAATACGGAAATTGGAATAAAAAACGGGGGCGGTACAGTATTTTTCTACCGCTTACTGGAAAACTGATTAAATGACCACAAAAAGTTATATACAATCACTGGCTCCGATGTACCCAACATTTCCAAAGTAACCCTGCTATCTATGATTCCAGGGCCTATCAAATCTGCTAAAGCGCATTCTTAGCCATTTTTTAACTGCCGCTAGAGTGGTCAATACTAGACTAGGGAAACAAACAAGGGCCCCTTCCTTGAGAGATTGGCTGAGCTTGGGAGGATTCAACATGTGGAATTATTGGTAGTAGAGGATGATGACCAACTAGAAAAAATTCAATTAGTATGGTCCATTTGGGATTGGTTTATAGAAACTCCCCAATACCCGTCTTATTGCATGTAATAGAGCATTTATAGTTAAGGTCGCTGAGGGTGCAGACCCGCATGAGTAGATTTTCCTTATCTTATGTCCCTTTACTCTACCTTTTCCATTTATGATTTCATAATAGAATCAATGTACCACGGTATTCCTGGCTGCATATTGGGAATGATTTCCCTGTTCCCCCCCCCCACCTTCCCTTCCTGGGCTGCTTGGTTTTTCCTTGGAAATAATCTTCCCCTTCCACCCTCTAATGTGTGTTTTTTATTATGATATCCCGGTGTGATAAACATTTCAATATGGGCACTTTATAACATGTCTTTCAGAAATGTGTTACCCGCGGTCTACTTTAAACATTTTAGACCTCTAGGTGGTACTTGTTTGTGGTAATTTAACAACCAACTAAGAGGGGTTACATGAATATAATGTTTACTTTCATTTTAGAAATATAAATTTACAATATTTGTTTTTCTACCTCACTGTTTTCTAGCCACCATAAGGTCATGTGACACTCTTTTTCTTTTAGCCCCCTCCCTGTTCACACCTATTTTGTCCTTTGAAGGTTAGAAGCAACATGTTTCTGTTGATATTGTATTTATTTTATTGTTTCTTGTTCATCTGTTGTAAAAACGCAAAACTTCAATAAAACTTCAATGACCATAAACAATTTTAAAGCGTTATACAGATTTTGCCAGGACAATTTTCTCCAACTACTAGTTAAGGTATTTACCTCCCTAGCGGTCCAATAAATACAGTGCAAAAAAACAGTACAATTTTTGCATGGAAATGTCTTTTACATTGTAGGCCTATATTTCTTAAGCATAACTCACAGAAATATGTCTAATATTTAATAAATTTAAAAAATGTAATAATAAACTTTAAAAAAAAAATCACAAAAATCTGTTTAAAAAAATAGTTAAACATGTAATATAACTGTACAGCAGAATATATATAATATACATATAAAATAATATATTTATATATTAAAGATTTCTTTGTATTGGACGCAATACAGTTATTTTGTATTGAATCCAATACAAAATTATATGAATTTCTCACCAATCCTCCTGCCTACATCGACGTCACCAGGAAAACCCGGAGATAGTCCCTGCAGCTAGCTGAAGATCAGAAGAGGAAGACGTGTCCCCAGGACCTGCGGTGACCAGCAGGATGCCGACGGAACAAGGAACGTGGGGTTTTATTATGTTTTTAGGTTCCTCTGAGTGTGACTCGGGAATACCAATTTTTGCATGGAAAATCCACACTCAAGAATACCGCTGGGGGGGGGGGTTAAGGGGTTAAAAAAATTAAAATAAAATTACAGCAATTAGCACTAGCAGCAACACTTCTAAGAACAAAACTAATCAATAGTTGTTTTGGTGGGGAGCTTTAGGTACATAAGTTCTTTTGTAGACTGTGTGCTAACCCATAATATCGGAAAAACAGTACAATAAGAATAAAAGAGAAGAAAGCAGGGTTTTTTGCACAAAACAAAATCTTATGTTGAATATATCAATTGATAGTTCATCAATTTACAGGTATTGATGATCAATTATATTACATTTGTCATACAAAAACAAACAAATTAGTGATACAGCGATATACATAAAACAACTAACATAGTTTTAGGGTATGCAATGGTGCCCTTAGTTGCATTTGTATAGGTCACATAAATATAAGGTGCATAATTAACAGACTTTTTTTAAAGTGGCCATATATGGCCCTAGACATAGTCCAACTCAACACATCATATACAAAGAATAAATTAGGATTTCTTGTTAGTGGTTGCACCCGACGCGTTTCGCCTAGTTTGGCTTCTTCAGGGGTAATGGCTTAACCATCTGTGTTTGGATATTGATGGTATTGGTATCTAAATCAATGGAAATGAGAATCAGTTGTATTAAAAATATATGGGAATTATGTTGCTTGTGGTAAATGGTATGTATAGTATGGCTTAGCCTCTATCATGGGATATCCCCAAACCATACACACCATGTCCAACATGATGATATTTATCTATTTCATTGTTCTGAACTAGTATAAAGAGTGTAAAAAGTACCTCATTGAGTTGCTGTAGATAGATATAGTAGTATCCTTAAAAACAATGTGTTGTGAGCTGGTGATCCTCTCCCCAGGATTTACAGTAGTACAATTGCAAATATATATAAGAGATTTAATTGCCTAAAGGATATAAAGAACATATGCAGCTTGTAAAGAGGCTTTACATATATTTAAACTTGTACTAAACTTGTCTAAAGAGCTAAAAAAAGGTTTTGATAGTACCTTGTTAGATTTCAATCTATGTAATCCAGATATGGCCACTGGCAGATATGTAGATTCAGCAGGGAGAGAAGCACATGGTTCCTGTCTGTGTGGAGGAGCAGGGTGATCCGAGAGAACGCCGTCCTAAATGCAGACGGTGTTCTCAGAGATCCTCCCCCTCCATCACACACGTGCACGTAGCAGGCACCCATGGTAACCATGGGCGCCGGCTAAGCAACGTAGGGTAACCTGGGCGGCGCTTGTGGGTCGACCAATGCAACCTATTGGGAGGGAGGGCGGGCCCGGCACACATAAAATCTCCCGCAACGGCAGGTGATTAGATAGAAGACCCCAGATGATTGGCAATCCACATATTATTGTAGTTTATGTATATCACCATTGGGTAATTTTAGAGCCTGGTTTTCTTAAACCCAGTCGCACTGGTTACAAGAGCCACATTTTAAAGTACCACTGGCTTTAGTATATGCTGAATTGGTTGGTTGTGGTGAAAAATGGCTGGTATCCAGTGAGTCCTGAAGTGACTGGGATCTCCTATATGTGATACTGGGTTTAGTGTCTATAATAGCACTCAAGGTGGGGTCTGCAGTCAGAATGTTCCAGTGTCTGTTAATTAATTTGTGAATGTATTGGTGATGTTCTTTGAACTTCATAATTATAGGTGTTTTTGGTTGTGTACGTTTATGTACTTGTTTGGAAATTAATTCCTTGGTATCCAGTTTTAAGACTTTTTGATAGGTTCTTCTTAGCAATTTTTTACTATAGCCCCTGGCCATTAGTCTTTGTGTTAGAGCTTTAGCTGCGATCTTAAAGTCTAAATTAGTTGTACAGTTCCTTTTTAGTCTCAACATCTGGCTATAGGGAATGCTTTTGATTAAAGATTTTGGATGGGCACTGTCAGCATGAAGTATAGTGTTACCTGCTGTTTCTTTATATAGTGTGGTAGTAATATGACCTTCTAATGAGATGTTTACAAAAATATCCAGAAATGCAATTTTGCAAAGATCAATATGCCACGTGAATTTCAAGTTGTACTCGTTGGTCAGAAGAGATTTTAGCATATCTACAAGAATGTTTTTTGCACCAGACCATATAATCAGAATATCATCATTATAACGGCGCCATTGGAATATGTACTGGAGGTAAGTGCTTAATTTGGGGTTGGAAAAGAGATTTCTCTCCCAGTGGCCCAGATATAGGTTTGCATTGGATGGGGCACATTTTGTTCCCATTGCGACGTCTTGTGTTTGTAGATATAGTTGTTCGTTAAACGTAAAGATGTTACGGGCAAAAATCAATTTAAGTAATGTAATAATAAAATGAATATATGGTTCCAAAGAAAGATCTTCAGTAAGAGATAGCTAGATATTGTTTGTAGATCCAGCGAGTGGCGTATACTGCTATATAGCGCTTCTACATCAACTGTGGTTAGGAGAGTTCCAGGAGGGACCGTTACATCTTGTAAGATTTGTAATAATTGAATCGTATCTTTTATGTACGATGGTAATTCAATAACCAAAGGTCTCAGATATGTGTGTATTAAGTCACTGGCTCCAGAGGTATTAGAGTTAATGCCTGCCACAATGGGACGACCCGGTGGCTTAGCTAGATTCTTATGTACTTTAGTGAGGCTGTAAAAGGTAGGTAGGACTGGGTGTTCTATCCATAAAAATTCTTTAGTAGGTGTATCTATGATATTGGATCTATATGCTTGCAAGATGATAGTGTAATACTCATCGTAATACAACCTGATGTCTGATTTCATAATCTTTTGGTACCATTCTGTATTATTTAAAATTTTAAGGCCTTTATCGGCCAATTTGATGGTTATTGATTTATTATTCTGTAGATTTTTAAGAGCTTGTTGTTGTGGTTTGGACAGGTTAGAAGGTACATATGTGTGTCTAGGATCGAAGTCCAAGATTTGTTTGGTTACAATATTCACAAAGATTTGAACATGTGTATTGTAGGTAAGTGATGGGAAGAAAGTAGATTTCCTACGTTTACTTGGTATTTTAAGACTGGATGGGGCCTCTGTTGTGATAGGAGAAAACATGGAAAGGTCATGTTTGGGGTTACTTTCAAAATATAGTTTGTGTAAAATTTTTAGAGTCTTAAAATCATTGATCTTAAAGTCTTTGAATTGAGTCAATTCAAGGGGGGTATTGGTTTGTGATGACGTGTTATACATCAATTTTAGAGTAAGACTCCTTGCAAAAAAGTGTAGGTCTTTTATTAGGTCAAATTTATTCAACTTGCTTGTAGGACAGAAGGATAGTCCTAACTGTAGGATTTCAGACTCTGAGACTATCAACAAGTTGTTTTGTATCATGTGTAACCTTCACGACATGTATGCATTCGGGATAAGGGATGGAGATGTGTAATGATTCCTGTCTTCCAGCTCTCCGCCCTCCTTTTTTCCCTCCTCTGCCCCCCCCCTCCAGGTCCACATCTACTCAGCTTGCGGGGACGGGGGCGCCCACTCTTTTGGTGGGCGCCGCTTACTTCCTCCCCATGCTAACTTGGAATTCTCCCCGCATATCCCCGTCTTATCAAACGGGGATGCCTCGCTGCTCCTGTCATCTTGACAGGTTGCAGCGTTGAGCTGAGTGATGTGTGCCAGGCCTGCCCTCCTCCCCTCCCTCCCAATAGGTTACATTGGTCAACCCACAAGCGCCACCCAGGTTACCCTACATTGCTTAGCCGGCGCCCATGGTTACCATGGGTGCCTGCTACGTGCACATGTGTGATAGAGGGAGAGGATCTCTGAGAACGCCGAACACCGTCCGCATTTAAGACGGCGGTCTCTCAGATCTCCCTGCTCCTCCACACAGACAGGAACCATGTGCTTTTCTTCCTGCTGAATCTACATATCTGCCAGTGGCCTTATCTGGAATACATAGATTGAAATCTAACAAGATACTATCAAAACCTTTTTTAGCTCTTTAGACAAGTTTAGAACAAGTTCAAATATTTGTAAAGCCTCTTTACAAGCTGCATATGTTCTTTATATCCCTTGGGTAATTAAACTTCTTATATATATTTGCCACTGTACTACTGTGAATGCTGAGGAGGGGATCACCAGCACACAACACATTGTTTTTAAAGATACTACTATATCTATCTACAGCAACTCCATGAGGTACTTTTTACACTCTTTATACTAGTTCAGAACAATGAAATAGATAAATATCATCATGTTGGATGTGGTGTGTATGGTTTGGGGATATCCCATGATAGAGGCTAAGCAATACTATACATACCATTTACCACAAGCAACAGAAATCCTATATATTTATAATACAACTGATTCTCATTTCCATTGATTTAGATACCAATACCATCAATATCCAAACACAGATGGTTAAGCCATTACCCCTGAAGAAGCCAAACTAGGCAAAACGCGTCGGTGCAACCACTAACATGACCATAGTGTTTTGAATAAAAGACATCCTAATTTATTCTTTGTATATGATGTGTTGAGTTGGACTATGTCTAGGGCCATATATGGCCACTTTAAAAAAGTCTGTTGATTATGCACCTTATATTTATGTGACCTATACAAATGCAACTAAGGGCACCATTGCATACCCTAAAACTATGTTAGTTGTTTTATGTATATTGCTGTATCACTAATTTGTTTGTTTTTGTATGACAAATGTAATATAATTGATCATCAATACCTGTAAATTGATAAACTATCAATTGATATATTCAAAATAAGATTTTGTTTTGTGCAAAAACCCTGCTTTCTTCTCTTTCATTCTTATAACACTTCTAAGAAAACCACTTCTTAGTGGTTTAGTAGAAAGAATAAGGTCCCTCTATGCACATTTTTACAGATTAGGAAGAGGCAGGTTTCCCCCAGCCAAGATTGGCCCATTGAGGGTTAGCTGGCTTACATATCATCAAAGTCACAACAGGGAATTTAAGACTGTGGTTGTGATACATTAGTCTGGAGCCAGGGTACCTGTGCATCTTCTTAAACACTGGAAACCACTCTTTCTGAGGATACAGGTTCACAATTAGGGATGAGCAAGCGAGATTTGTAAATTCGATCTCGCAGTGAATCGGGTCTTTCTTGCTTACCGAACATGAAAGCGAGAACGGCCTTGTAATTCGCCATGAGGTCATGTTGGGGAATCGCGGCTGGGAGCGAATCATTTGCTCCCAGGATGCACAGCAAGGCCTAGCAGCCAATCAGGAGAGATCTGAGCACAGGCATTTATACAGGGAAGGAGGGAGGGGTTAGTCACTTCATATTGTGTTCTGTATATAGGATAGACGCAGGGAGAGACGTGTAGTGTGACAGGAACAGTGTAGGAGCCTTCTTTTTTAATTGTTAGCTGAAAAGTTCTGTGTTTTATGGGGCATATATCCTGTACTACTGTTTAGTAAAGGATATTGTGTATGTAGAATAGGTTAGGCAAACATCTTTACTTTTACATGAGCTACTAGCTAGTCAGTTTTCTTAAACTGTCAGCAGTCAGCACATTTAGTGCAAGTTGTATTGTGTGTATTACATTCTTAGGTGCTGTTCACTGCACATGCACTGAAGGTACAATCATGGTTGCTGCTACTTGTAGTGCCACGCATAGCTAGTCAGTTTTGGTAAATTGTCAGCAGTCAGCAAATTTAGTGCAATCTTTAGTGTGTATTAGTGAGGACACTGTTAGTCATCTTTTTTCACACTGTACATTCACTAAAGCTAAATAAAATCAATTGTAGTTCTTATTTACCAAGGAAGACCATTTGGTACAGTGAAATTTCTGTCCTACTGTAAAATAAATACAGATATTTTAGTATTTGATACCTGTTCCTATTTACCAAAGAAGCTTGTTTGGTACAGTGAAATTTCCGTCCTACTTTAAAATAAATACTGATATTTTAGTGTTTGATACCTGTTCCTATTTACCAAGGAAAACCGTTTGGTACAGTGAAATTTTTGGCCTACTTTAAAATAAATACAAATATTTTAGTGTTTGATACCTGTTCCTATTTACCAAAGAAACTGCTTGGTACAGGTGCATTTTTGCTCAAATAAGTAAAAGATGAGAGGTAGACCCAGGGGAAGGCGTGGCGTTGGGCGACTGGCAGGGGGCATACTCCCCGGGAGTCCGCCACTGTAGGACAGCAGAAGCAGCAAACTGTTGTAGGCAGCAGCACAAGTGGCCAACAGGTCTGAAATGTGTGCGGAGCACCAGTACGCTGGTAGATATATTGAGAGGGCTGAATACAATCATGTATTGATGTAAAGCCACGTCATGTGGAGAGGAGTGTGGACTGGGTCTCAGGGGCCTCAAGTGCAGCAGGCTCTTCTGCAGCAGCAGCAGGAACTAGCACAGTCGTGACAGGAGCAAACACAGATGTTAGCGTGGCTAATGTGCCTGTACCTCCCGATGACTCTTCCATGTTGTTTGACGAACAGCCTGAGGATCTGTCAGTGCAAAGTTCAGAGCAGGAGGCAGAACTTGAGACCCTTGGAGAGTGTGGTCAGGACTTGCTGGGCGAGGGTTCTGGATCAGTGGCTGCATTTGCAGATGTTGGCTTAGATGAAAACGCAGATGATGATGACCGTGATGTTACCTGGGAACCCCCGGTGCGTGTAAGGGGTAGCAGCAGTTCCGAAACAGACGTAAAGGAAAGGCAGCAGCAGCAACAGACGGGGGATGGAAGGGGCCACAAATTTGCCTCATGTGAGTCCTAAAGAAGAGACAGAGGAGTGGGCACAAGCAGGGGAACAGTCAGAGATGATGTAACCATGGGTGAGATGGAGCTGGAGCTGGAGCAGATGCAGGGAACCCAGCAAACGCAGAGGCAAGACAAAGAAAAAGAGCAGCAGAGTTGCACGCACCTCTCCAGTGTGGTCCTTTTTCACGCTGAAAGATGATGACGAGTGTGTAGCAATCTGCATCCTATGCCACAGGCAGATTCGCAGAGGACAGCCTGGTTTACATTTGGGTACAACATCCCTGCTTTCCCACATGCGCAAGAACCCACAAAGCAAAGTGGGAGCAGTACTTGTGTTCTCTTGAATGAGATGCAACCACGTCATCGTCTCTTCTTCCACCTCCACTGACTCCTTGTCCACCTCCATCTGTCATTGCTAGTACATCTCAGGAGGTTGGTGCCAGCCAGACTTCTAGCAGCGAGGAAGTATCAGCTTCTGCCCGTAGGTTTTGTGGTGTCAGACGACATTTCTCGCCGCAAGATGGGTAATCCAGTGACCCGTTCAGCTCTCCTAGCTCCCAGTCCCTTCAACCCACTCTACCGAAATTCTGCACAAGGCATCAGGCTATGGGCCAGACCAACAAAAGAGTCCTTGAACTCAATTCGCATCTAGCCAAACTATTGGCGTTGTAGCTACCGCCATACAGCATTGTGGACTCGGCTCCCTTCTGTGACCTGATGGCCTGTGCCGAGTGTTGGTGGAATATACCATGCAGGCATTACTTCTCCCGCAAAGCTGTACCCAGTTTTCACGCACATGTAATGGATAACTTCCCCTGCTCATTGGCATTCTCGGTGTCTAGCCAAATCCACGTCACCATGGACAGCTGGACAACCAGGGACGGAGTGGGATGCTACCTGTCCTTCACCGCTCACTGGGTGGCCTTGCATAGCTCAGTGAGCGGTAGTCTGCAAGAGGCATGGCAGCACCTGGTACCCCTGCTCTCCCTCCTCCTCCTGCATTCCTTCTACCGTCAACCCCTCTCTTTTCGACACTCCTCCTGAAAGGCCAGCAGCGGAGGACACTGTGGGCTCACCACTACGGCTCCCTAAAGCACACGCATTGCCAGGCAGAACTGAAACTGGTTTCCTTAGGGGAGAAAAGTCACACCACCAGAGAACTCTTGTCCGTTTTGCACAGAGAGGTTGAGGCTTGGCTGACGCCATCCTGGCTCACAACAGGCAACGTAGTGTGCGACAACGGGGCCAACCTTGTGTCCGCTCTGAGCATTGGCCGCATAACACATGTGCCCTGCTTTGTGCACCTACTGAACCTGGTGGTGCAGAAATTCCTCCACACGTACCCAGGACTGGAGGACTTACTTAGACAGGCTTGCACCATCTGCAGCCATGTATGCCGATCCCCTGCTGCCGCCGTGGCGCTTAGCTAGTTCCAGTGCCAACAGAGGCTGCCACTGCATAGAATGATTTGTGACACTGTGACTAGATGGAACTCCACCCTGCACATGCTCCAGCGTCCGTGTGAGCAAAAGCTAGCCATCCGCCATTACTTGGTCAGCATGGTGCATGGAGGCAGCGGGGCCCTTGGTACAGCCACACAACTGAGCTATTTTAGCAGTGACCAGTGGCTGCAGATGGAGACACTGTGCAGGGTACTGGTCCCCTTTGAGCAGTCCACAAACATTGTGAGTCAGCAGCGGTCAGGACTAACTTGCCAACCAAGATGCCTCTGTGAACCCACACTGCTCCTGTGCTGGGCCTGTGGCTGCCTATCACCAACACCCTGTCAGCTGAACCTGCCTCGGTTGAATTTTTCCGCTAGTTATCACAATGTGGCCTTCATCGCCAATGTCATGCTTGCCATTGTGCCAGCTAGCAATACACTTTACATTTCTCCTGCTTCCGGGAGGCCAACAACCTGCAGATGAAAAACCCCAGTACTGCCACACTGATAGGTACCACAGACTACAGCAACAGTGCTAGCAAACAAAACATCTTGGTCTGGCCCTCCTACTTTTAATCACAAATTTCAGATATTTGTATTACACACTTCTGGGTGGCATTGACGATGCACTACATCCAGCTCTAGATGCCAGTTACCAATGTGGCCCACGCTCTGTCTCAGGGCCCACCTCCTCCTCCTGCTGCTGCTACCGCCTGTCAGTACTTCATTCACTAAAATTGTATTACACACTTCTGGGTGGCATTGACGATGCACTACACCCAGCTCTAGATGCCAGTTACCAATGCAGTCCACGCTTCATTTCAGGGCCCACCGCCTCCTCCTGTTGCTGCTGCTGCCGCCTGTCAGTACTCCATTTACTAAAATTTTATTACACACTTCTGTGTGGCATTGAAGATGCACTACACCCAGGTCTAGATGCCAGTTACCAATGCGGTCCATGTTCTGTCTCAAGGCCCACTGCCTCCTCCTACTGCTGCCGCCTGTCAGTACTCCATTCACTAAAATTGTATTACACACTTCTGGGTGGCATTGATGATGCACTACACCCAGCTCTAGATGCCAGTTACCAATGCCGTTCTCGCTCCTTCTTAGGGCCCAGCGCCTCCTCCTCCTGCTGTTGCTGCCGCCTGTCAGTACTCCATTCTCTAAAATTCTATTACACACTTCTGTGTGGCATTGACGATGCACTACATCCAGCTCTAGTTGTCAGTTACCAATGCGGTCCAAGCTCCGTCTCAGGGCCCACTGCCTCCTCCTGCTTCTGCCGCCTGTCAGTACTCCATTCACTAAAATTGTATTACACACTTCTGGGTGGCATTGACGATGAACTACACCCAATGCCAAATGTCAGTTACTAATGTGGTCCACGCTCTGTCTCAGGGCCCACCGCCTTCTTTTGCTGCTGCTGCCGCCTCTCAGTACTCCATTCACTAAAATTGTATTACAGACTTCTGGGTGGCATTGCCAATGCACCACACCAAGCTCTAGATGTCAGTTACCAATGCAGGCCCCACTCCTTCTCAGGGCCCACTGCCTCCTCCTGCTGTTTCTGTCAGTACTCCATTCACTTAATTTTTTTTACACATTTCCGTGTGGCATTGCGGATGCACTACACCCAGCTCTAGATGCCAGTTACCAATGCTGTCCACGCTCCATCTCAGGGCCCACCGCCTCCTCCTACTGCTGCTGCTACCCTCTGTCAATACTCCATTTACTAAAATTTGTTTACACACTTCTGGGTGGCATTGACGATGCACTATACCCAGCTCTCCATGACAGGTACCAATGCGGTCTCGCTGGTGATAGCTGACCAGAGGCCACACACTGCTACTGCTCTTGCTGACCCACACTCCATCTCTGGTCCTCCATCTTTTTGCCTAATGTCACTGCGCTACTTCTCCACAACTTTATGGGTGGCATTCCTAACACATGTCATCTAGGTCATGATGTCAGGTAGCAATGCGGTCTCCTGCTGTTTTGATGTCAGAGACTGCTGCTAGTGAGTTGTGTTCACACGTAGCGCCACCCTTTCTCAATCTCCTAATGTATATGCTGCCTTCTGTAAGCTGTCCTTCATGCAAAAATACTATTTGCCTGCTGTCACTTTACCTGCAATTTTCTGGAAAACCACAAGGTCCTTTGGAACTTTTGTATTTGTCCCTTGTTGCCACTGTTCTCCTACACATACTTAGCAGATTTGGTGGTTCTAACATGTATAAGGGCTTTGCTATTAATGTTTAAAGTCGTCAGAGTGACTTCCCAAAATCGGTTCGCCGAAAGTTCGCGGACCTATCGGAAGTTCAAGGGCATTTTTGTGAGACTGTAAGAGGCCTTCTTGCTCATCCCTATTCACAATACCCTCTCCTGTTTTCAAACGGTATTATTGCCTTTCAAGAAATCAAGACAAGTAGTTTGTGTGGATCACAGGAAACAAGTGCTGAAAGGTAGAATAGCTTTGTGATAATGTTTAAGATTTATTTAGTCCAGAGAAGCAACGGGAGAGAAGTGCTGCAGAGGAGAATATTGATAGTGGCACAATTGATATTCGCTGTCTTGGTTCTGTAGCTACTTCTGCTGGTGGCAGTAGTGATGATGGTGCTGCTGGTAGTATTAGTGGCGATGCTGGTAGTGGTGGTAGAGTATTCCCAAAAACCAGGGCTTGGAAAACAGCAGGTAAACAAACTATTTTTGGCATGTTCTTGGTCATGGTCAGATAACGCTGATGATACTGTTCTAAACAACACGTGCAAACCAGTTAGGATTGATGAAGAGGAAAGTGATGGGGATAAATAACTGTAAGGTACCGTGCAGCAACACCCAGAAAAAATAATTTTTTGTAAGGCAGATCTTTTTAGGTTTGCAGGTCTTGTCTCATTGAAGTAAGTCAGAAATGGCAGTTCACATAATCTCTTAGTTGAAGGTCTGCTTTAAAACCGATAAATATAACATAAAATAAAAACATATAATTAAAATAAAAAAATAAATAAAATAACAAAAAATGAAACAATTTAGGGTGCCATTAGGCGACGTGAAATTAGGTGAAATGTGTAGGATGGAGATCTGGATCTACATCTTTAAGTCCTATGAGGACATAGTTCACAGACTTTGAAATCCACCATGTCATGTCATTGAAAGTGGGAAAGTAATTTTGGACATTCTGGAAGTTTTTTTTAAATTTTAAATTGTTTAACCAAAATGGAATGGAAAAAAAGCAGTCTGTACTATCATTGTATATTGTATATTGTGTAAACCTATCAATATAGCTGAATAAGTTTACAATGCATATTAAGGCATCAACAGATGATGTTTTGCTTACTTTGCCATACAGTCAGTGTGAATAAGTGGTTGCTCAACTAATACATGGTTGTTCCTAATATGGAAAATATAGTTAATGACTGATAACTGATGTGATTGGCCATTCGTCTTCCTCAGGGATATGCAGAGTACGTTGTGCTGGACTGTATAATGAAAATACAGTAAAAAAAGGCTGTTTGTGGATTCAAAGTACAAAAAGTTGCTTACATATACACACAAAAATACATTGTGCAAAAAGTTTCTTACAACATAAACAATTATTACAAGCCAGGGTATAGGCAACAACTTGTGTATGGTATGCTAGACTTCTCTGTGGTCTACGCAGGCACTTTCAGTTTGCCAGCTAGCACAGCTAAGGAAAATGGCACATTATCATCTGACTTCCCAGATCCTCCCAGATAGAATGTTACCCTCAACAACCACAGGCGTGACATTTTGGTCAGAAGGGTTTAATTTCCATCTGTCATGACCCTCAGTGACTACAGTCCAGTCTCTCGAGCCTGCTGCTCCTTCTGGCATTGTTCCTGGAACAGGGGAATGTCTCTACCCAGGATTACACTTTGAAGCATAAAGGGGATACTGCCTCCTCGTGGCACGCAGTCTCTGCAGGTGTCACAAGGGCCGTTGGGTTATTTTTTAGCGTCCCGATGCACACACACTACTCCTACCTCGTGCTGGGTCAGGTGGCAGTCTTTCACCAGGCGGGTGTGCGCTAAAGTGACCAGACTCCATTTGTCCAGTAATGCATGAACAGTACACTTCCTAATCTAAATGACATGGGTAGCCACCTCAGGATCAACAGTCAGGCCTGGGGGAGGGAACATGGACAAACTCCTTCCCAGTCTGTCTCCTACAGATTCTGGGCCAGCAGGACACTTAGCGGCAACATGTTCCCAATCACCACACCACCAGTATTGAAGTAGCCCATGGGCCTAGCGTTGGCAATCCCTGTGGGACCTTCTCCTTGGTGACTCTGCTGCGATAGCTTTCTCTGGTTTCTCAGGGACCTGTGGGCACTGGGGCCACCTTCCTGGCTGTGGTTGCTAAAGAAGATGATAACTGGGTCTGGTGATAGTCTGTTTTGAGGTCTTCAGCCACTATATATAGCATTTCACTAGTTCAACCAGCTTGTCCACGGTCTTTGAGTCCGCCTGGGTTATCCACCACTGTAAATCTGGTGGGAGGGCCCAAAGGTACCAGTCCATTGTGGACTCTCTCCACCATCTGGGGCCCAGTAAGCAGGTTGGCTTGCAAACAGCATTTCACCAGGTTAACAAGGTCGTACATCTGGGACCAGATCTGAGACCTTCTAGGCGTTGCCCACTAACAATGGCACCACAAAAATTGCCCACACTCCATTGGCCAGGCAAGATTCTCAGCAATTCTTTCAAAGGTGCATAGGAATGCTTCCACCTCTTCCCCTACAGGCATGGCAACATCCACCGAGACACAGACTGCCAACTGCTGTACCAACTCAGTCAAAACCTGTCGGTCCCTTGCTGCACCTTGGGCAAGTGCAGCCATCTGGGCTTCAGTACTAGCCAGTCAACAGTCTATTAGTCTCTTGCTGGTAGGCATTGGCCTGCTGTTGGGCTTTCTGCAGGTCTACGGGTTTTTGCACCAAGGCATTTAACGCATCTACCATAATGGCAAACAAATACTTGGTGCACTGTCCCTTTAAATCTGCTCTGACATCCAGCAGGGCTTGGAAAGAGTTCAGTAAAAGTGAACTTACTGGTCAGCTGGGATCTGGAGTAGGAGGTGTTGCCTGCATCCAAAACACCAAATGTGGGAAATTAGCTTTATTTGGCAGTCTTGCAATGAGGCAATGGCAGGCAACAGTGTCTCTTTAGGGCTTGTGCCTGTGTTTATTTAGTTCAGATTATGGAAAAAACAAAACAGTTTTCTTGCAGGGGTGTTTTAACAAAAACAAAAGGCCTTGAACCTGCTTTTGACATCTCTTAGTATCTGTGTAGCATATTTTCTGCTTCAGGTACGTAACCTGTAAGGGGGATTTTAATGAAATATTTTTGGCTACCTATAAATTGGGCACCTCTTTTCTCACCGACAACCAATAAAAGGGGTACTTCTTCCCTAAGCGCAGAGGATCACTGGATCACCTTGAGAGTGGTGTCCTGCTCAATGAGCAGAAAAGTAATAGGATAGATGTGGAGTGGGAGAGGATAATCAGGATGAACATGTAGGGAGCTGGGTTGCTGTAGTTAGAGGGAGTGGTAGGAACTCACTGAAAAGGAAGGTCAGCCCTGTGTTTGAAAACCCTAACAAATTTGCAAAGTTATGTGAAGATGTGCAGGTGGCAGCCCCAGATGTTACTGCTATTCCTTACAGCCAGGAGAGCAGCCCATCTAGTAGGGGTGGGGAAGGCAATGAAGGAAGGCACAATTGGTTGTCATAGGGGATTCTATGATCAGGAAGACTGATTAGAAGACTTTGAAGACTTTGAAGAGTTTGTTGCTCGGATCCCGTCAACTGATGGTTTGCTGTCTCCTTTGTGCCAGGCTTCAGCATGTCGTGGAAAAATTCCTGGAAAGGGCTTGGCATGACCCAGCTGTCTTGGTCCATGTTGGAACCAATGACAGGATATATGGAAGATAGAGCATCCTTAAAAATCAGTTTAAAGAACTAGGTTTCTAGTTGAAGGAAAGGACCTCCAAAAGTTATATTCTTTGGGATATTGCCTGTAACATGCACAACACAGGAAGGCAGCGGGAGCTTAGACAGCTAAACACATAGCTTAAGCCCTGGTGTAAAAGAAAGGGGTTGGGTTCTGAGCACTGGGCTGACTTTTCATTGGGGTACAACCTATATGCCAGAGATGGTTTTCATCTAAATGGAAAGGGGTCTGTTGTGCTAGGGGAATATTTAAACTAGGACAGAGGGGGTGGGACAGCCAAATAAGGTGGCAGAAAAGTCAGACAGTGGTCAGTCATCAGTGGAGAGTGGATTGGGATAGTTGGGGGGAGGGTATAAATAAGTATAAGGAATTGCCCATGTGACACACAAACATTGGATTGAGCAGTACTAATTGTACTGAAAAACAAAAGGATTTGGCAAACAATGCTGGTAAATGCAGCAATGGTTTAAAGAGTCTGTTCACCAATGCTAGAAGTCTGGCAAACAAAATAGGAGTTGGAAGCCTTAATGAATGAAGAGCATTATGACATATTTGGTTTTGCTGAATCCTGGCTTTGTTGTTCACATGACTCGGCTGTCTATTTTCCTGGTTATACTCTTTCGCAAAGACAGAGTATAACAAAAAGTTGGTGGTGTCTGTCTGTATCTAGATCTAAAAGTGAATGTGAAACAAGAAATTGTTGATGGAGCATGTGATGGGGTTGAGACATTATGGAGTGGAGTTGCATATGAAGATGCATAATACATAATATATTATGGTACAGTTTATAGAAGCCTCAACTAGAAATGATACTGTGCTGTACCTAGTTTTTTCTAACAATGTAGAGCTTATAACACATGTGCAAATAAAAGAGAATCTGGGTAGCAGTAACTGAAATCGTATTATGGTCAATGTAAGCTGTAACGAGGAAGCAAAAATAGGAAAGATAAAAACATTTAACCTGCCTAACAGTCTAATTATGTCAGTAATTTTTTTACAAAAAGCGGTACATTGTTTTGCATGGAAATTTGTTGTTTAATATTATATTGTAATTCTTAGGAATAACTTCCGGGTATGATAAAGTTTGTAACACAAATTACAAATTAATATATATTTAAAATTTTTAACACATAATGAAATAATATACCAACAATCAACGTAATTTAAAAAGTTTATCAATTCAAAAACAAGAGTGCAATAATATTGATAAATTTAAATTAATTATCCAAGTGTACTTAAATGAGTCACAATGGCTCAGAACTGACATGATTGAGAAACGGCCGGGAAAAAATAAGGTTGACAAAGCACCAGGACCTGACGGACTACATCCACGTGTCCTCAAAGAGCTGAGCTCAGTTATTTCAAAGCCATTATTTCTAATTTTTAGAGACTCTTTAGTCACTGGCAAGGTACCGATGGATTGGCGTAGGGCCAATGTGGTTCCTATCTTCAAAAAGTAATTACCAGGAAACTACAGACCCGTTAGTTTAACGTCCGTAGTTGGAAAGGTCTTAGAGAGTTTGATAAAGAGCCACATAGAGGAGTTTCTAAAAGAAAATAATATCATATGTGAAAGTCAGCATGGCTTCAAGAAAGACAGAAGTTGTCAAACAAATTTACTCTCTTTTTATGAGGAAGTAAGTAAAACAGGTAGACAGTTGAATAGCAGTTGATATAGTGTACTTGGACTTTGCTAAAGCATTTGACACTGTACCCCACAGACGGTTAGTATGCAAGATAGGGTCAATAGGTTTAGAAAAGTCAATCTGTAAATGGATAGAGAACTGGCCTAAAGATTGCATCCAGGGAGTTGTAATTGATGATTCATTCTCTGAATGGTCTAAGGTTATTAGTGGTGTACCCCAGGGTTCAGTGTTGGGACCTTTACTGTTTAACATCTTTATAAATGGTATAGAGTTTGGGATTAAAAGTACCATTTCTGTGTTTGCAGATGACACCACACTATGTAATGAAATTAAGTCCATACAGGATGTCTATAATCTACAAGCAGACCTGGATGTACTGTTTGATTGGGCAGCCAAGTGGCAAATGACATGATCAGAAGGGGACAATCAATGGCACATGAGTGATCAGAAGGGGACAATCAATGGCACATGAGTGATCAGAAGGGGAATACGGTATGAATGGCACATGAGTGATCAGAAGGGGAATATGAATGGCACATGAGTGATCAGAAGGGGAATACGGTATGAATGGCACATGAGTGATCAGAAGGAGACAATCAATGGCACAGAGTGATCAGAAGGGGACAATCAATGGCACATGGGTGATCAGAAGGGAACAATCAATAGCACATGAGTGATCATGAGTGACTTTCAACAATAAATGTTTACTGTAGTCTTCTTCATGGAAAAATAGGACATCCCCCTGAAAATAAGACCTAGGGCATATTTTGGCATTTCAAAAAATATAAGACAGTGCCTTATAATCGGGGAAACAGGGTATGTAACTCATTCTGGGTATGGTAAATTTTAAAACATGGTACTGCATGTCCAATGTCACAATCAGAACAGTAGAACCTGGTTTCCTTTTGGATCTTCCTTTCACTGTCATCCCTTGCACATCCTTGTAGGTGCTGTCTTTTTCTCGGTTGGTGGGATGTAGTCCGTAAAGTGACGACCAGTCAGGCATTCCGGGTTGACAATAGCAACAGCAAGGCGTCCAGGTCTATTCACAGCCATTGATGGTGTTTGGTGGTTCTTGACAATAGATTTGGAAACTTTCCAAATGAAGTCAGAATGATTCACAGGCCTGTCACTCTTTTGCTTGTAGAGAATGTAGGCATTCCATAAGCATTGCTCAACAAGATGCCTGAAAATCTTTTTGTAGTACTTCTTTTGCTGTTTCCTCATTGCTTGGTAGAATTTCATTGCTTGATCAGCTCTGTCAACACCTCCCATGGTGTTATTGTAGCCAATCACCACTGGTGGCTTCATTATTTCTTTCCCACCTTTTGTGCCTACCAAAACAATGGAGGCACTGTGGACTGTACTCATTAGGTACACATCTTTTTTGTCATGCCATGGCAGGGCCATCATTTTGCCTTTCTGCCAGGCAACCATTTCTCTTGTCTTAGGCTTGCAAACATTGATGGCAGGTTGCGTTGGTCGGCCCTAATGGTTCAATACGCATCTGTTTTGCGTTGCAGAAGAAACTCTTAACTGCAGAAGAAACTCGCCCTGATTTAGCAATGGCTCAATGAGTGAGAGAACAGAAGATGTTGCCATTCCATAGTTGCTGTATTTTGAGTTGAGTTTTGTCCCTTTTCCAGTGTAAAAGCCCGAATTCCTTATGTAGCCAGTTGATGATTCGCACAGCATGTAGGATTTCATGCCAAATCGTGCTCTCTTTGATGCAATGTATTGCACCCAGCTTAGCCTTCCCCTTGTAGGCCAATAGACTTTCGTCTCTGCTGATGTCTCTTTCTGGCACATAGGTCTGTTGGAAATTTTTAAGAATCATTTGAAATACTTCCCAAATTTTTTTGAGTTTCGGTGCAGGATGGGGGTAGTTTCATCAAACTCTTTATTTTTGGCAAAAAATAGATACTTCATGATCAGGGTAAATGTATTTTGGCATGACTGTGGCAAAGAAAAGAGTGGCAAGGAATTTATTGGTAGACCAACACCACTTCTGCAGCGGTTTTCCCACCACTCCCTGAAGTATCACTAAGCCCAAAAATAGCCAAATGTCATCTTTGGTCACTGGTTCCCACTTTCTGCCTCTTGCAAACCTCAGGTGTGGAGCAGCTAATGAATCACTATCGCTTGATTCCACAAACAATGTCATCTGCTTTTAAATTTCCAGCCCCGCCACGCCTCCCCAGCATACCGACGCTTAAGGCATCACACCGAGGATGTGATGCAAAAGCTGGCCAGGGATCGTGTAGGACGCCGCTGGATCGAGGGGCGCAGGTCGGAGTTTTTTTTCCTATCCCAAGTGTGATTCGGGAATACCGCCAGGGGGGTTAATTTTAAGAGAGCACATTTTCCATAATTAAGGGTGGCTTTCCATGACTTGGCTGACTGGGAGAAAATATTGTCTTGAAAGAACACAGAACAGAGATGAGAATGTTTGTAGTGTAGTCTGTTCTACACAAACACACTAAAAATATATTACCATGGGTAATAAGTTTAAGTGGCTAAAGTTAAACTCTATGTGGTTCACAGTTAATGTTAAAAAAGCCATAAAGAAAAAGTAAAGGGCATTCCAAAAATATATAAATGAAGGATCACCTTCATCATTTGTAAACTATAAAGAATATAACAAAAATGTAAAAAAGGGATAGAATATGCAAAACTTCAAAATGAAAGACAGATTGCAGAAGAAAGTTAGGCAAACCCCAAAATGTTTTTTTTAAATATATTAATAGCAAAAAGATCAGATCTGAGCATGTAGGTCCTTTAAAAGATGTCCTGGGGTTGGTAACTAGGGATAAAGAAAAGGTGTATTTACAAAACACTTTTTAGCTCTACACAAAGGAAAATGGCAGAGCTCAAGTCTAAATTTTTAATAGCAATGTTAATGCTTTAACGAGCCACAATGGCTCAAAATTGATGTGATTAAAAAACTGACAAAATTAAGGTTGGCAAAGAACCAGGACCTGATGGATTATATCCACGTATCCTCAAAGAACTGAGCTAAGTAAACAGGTAGACAGTAGAGTTGGTATAGGGTACTTGGACTTTACTAAAGCATTTGACACAGTACCCCACACATGGTTAATATGCAAATGAGGGTCTATAGGTTTAGAAAATTCAATCTTTAAATGGATAGAGAACTGGCTTAAAGACTGCATCCAGAAAGTTATGATTAGTGGTTCATACTCTAAATGGTCTAAGGTTTTTAGTGGTGTAACTCATGGTTCAGTGTTGAGACCTTTACTGTTTAACATTTTTCTAAATGATACAGAGTTTGGGATTAAAAGTACCATTTCTGTGTTTGTAGATGACACCAAACTATGTAATGGGATTAAGTCCATACAGGATGTTTATAATATACAAGCAGACCTGGATGCCTCGTTTTATCGCGCAGCCAAGTGGCAAATGACGTTGAATATTGAAATGCACTTAGGGGCTAACAACATGCATGGTTCATACAGTCTATGGGGAACTAAACTAATAAAAGGAATGGATGCGTTCAGCTATGAGGAGAGATTAGCTGAACTGAATCTATTCTCCCTTTAGAAGAGATATTTTAAGGGGGTATATTATCACCCTGTTTAAATATTTAAATGGTCCATATAGAGAACTCTCTTCCCAAATATTGACTTTAGGATCATTACTAGTGTTGATTTTCGAATTCGGGTTGTCCCTATATTCGACACAAATATGGCTGTTCGAATTCGGGTAGACCCGACCCGATCACGGGATTCGACAGCAAAAATTGGGGAGGAAAAAAAAAATTTTTTTTTTCTTAAATTTTTTATTTCGTATGTGTTTTTTATTTTAAACTTGTTCTTTTTTATTTTTTACAGGTTATCCGACAATGACATTATGAATCATAATGTCATTGTGGGATTCCTGGATCGTGGGAACTTTGTGGTCACAGCCAATTGAAAGCAGGTGCCTTCAATTAGCTGTAACCGCAGGCAATACGAGGGCAATAGAGGTTGAATGGAGATACTATTTCCATTCATACCTCTACTGCTCTGTGATTGGCTGAGAAATAGGAAACCCTGATGACAGCTCAAGCATCATCAGCCCTGAGGAAAGGGAAAGCCTGATGACAGCAAAGGCATCATCAGGATTTCCCATTCCTCAGCAACTCAGCTGCATACACACGTCCAATAATTATCATTAGAAACGACCGATGAACAACCGATTGGCCAAAAAAAAGTGACCAAGGAGGCCGACAAAATAGTGTTATGTATCTTTTTATAATGTATCTTTTTATGTATTCTTTTATAATGTATCTTTTTACATCTGTTTGGAGGCTGTAGAAGCTCTACACAGTGCTGAAAAAAACCTCCCATTTTTCCTCCCATTGACTTGATTGATGGTGTTCGACTTTGAAATTCGACCACCCGAATAATTTTGCTACATTCGAGCGAATAGCTGCAGAATCGAATAGTGAGCTATTCGACCAACACTAATCATTACAAAGGACAAGAGGGCGCTCCTTGCATTTGGAGGAAAAAAAAATTTAAGCTGTTAAAATGTGGAATAGGCTCCCTCGGGTAGTAGTTCCAGCAAGTACTTTAGTACTTTAATAATAAGCTGGATGCTTTTCTAGAAGCACACAATTTAAGTGGGTATTAAAAGCTTTAAAGTAAAGTAAAGATAACAGATCCAGGGATAACAGTCAATCCATTTTTTTTCCTTGTTGGAGCAACATGAACTAGGGTTTTTTGCCTTCCTCTGGATCAAGTATGTCTATAGAGTTTTTTTCTGGGATATGTTTATTTCCCTAATGGTTGAACTTGAAAGACTTTTTAAAACCTAACTATGTAACTATTTACCAATTTCCAAATTGTTTCCCTTTGCTTTCTGACCCTACTACTAAGTCGTAAATTCTACAGGTAATACTTAACTCTAATTCTACAGGTCCCCTTAACTCTTACTCAAAAGTTCTTTTCACCTGGTTGCTATCCCTATTAGCATCCTATATGTTGTTTGCTATACGTTCCCCCTTTCTCATGGTTAAAAGTTTAGTAATATTATTATTTTGCTTGCCAATGGTGTTTGGATAAGGGTAGCAGTGGCTAGATGAGCCTAACTCTATTGGGAAGTTGAAAAAGGATAGCACCAACTCCCACGGACAAAGCACCAACCTTGATGCAAGGGTTTTATAATAATCCAGCAATGCCAGAAACAGGGACAGGCCAAAGGTCAGGTTAGGAATATGCATGTTTGTTGTCAGAGAGACTGTGAGGCAGAGAGAATTGCAGGATCAATCATTGCAGCTCATGGTATCAGGGGCATGGGTTCACATGATCACAAAAGCACAGGGTCACGGGTAAATCTTTTCACTGAAGCCTGTAGATAACTGAAAAATGCTGGGATGCTGGAGAATAAAGGGCCACTGGGGCACAAGTGGATATAGCTGTAGAAGGAGGGGCTAGGCATAAGTGTAATGCATTGACGCACAAAGTAAAACTCAGAAATGCTGAGAGCTGCACATTGAACAAGAGATTTGAAGCTGGATCCTAGATGTAGTAAGTGTAACAGGTGGCCTCTCTAACAGATGTGAAGGCAATATAGTGATATAAGTATCTGTGGTGTGCTACTGGGTTAACTGGAACGTGCAAGTGGTAATGTAGATGAGACTAGGGTCACGAAAGACATGTAACTGGTAGAGACACAGGTCCACATGGTCTCAGTGGAATATGCATGGCACTTTTTTAATTCTTTAACAACAAAATAGGGTACTCGACAGGGCTGTCCCCTATACCCTCCTATATTTGCTATTGCCTTAGAACAATTATACCCTCCTATATTTGCTATTGCCTTAGAACAATTAGCAATATACATTTGCCAACATAAAACAATCCATGGTGTGGACATAGGCATCCCTTTTAAACAGTAAGTTCAGTTCTCACTGCCCAGCTCTTATCGGCAGCTGGAATCCTCTGCTTGTCCTCTTGTTCTTTCTGAGGTGCACACACCTAAAGTTGGCTGTTGACAACTATGTACTTGCACATATTTCGATGTGTGTATATATGGTTTGTAAAAATCTTCATGATTCTACCCCATTAAGCTCAAGGCAAGAAATTATCTTTCTTTGTCTGGAGGACAATGAAAGCCTTCTAGTAGAATGTCCTCTGGATAGCTGAGACCAAAATCCTGATTTTGGTGAAGGCACATCATTCTACTGTGTCACATAGATATTCCGGTGTTTAGTATTTATCCACTTTTTTAAATTTATTTTTTTTTTCCTGTGTCAACAAAATAAATCCACATGTGCTGCATTATCTGACCTAATGCAACGGTGCTTACATTTTGCCTCTAGATTGAAGGTATGTATGTCTGGCACTTACTAATGCTTCACTAAAACCGGATAAACAGAGTTTACATCTAGGAGCACAATTATTGTTTTTACAATGGTTTAACTAGGATTAAGCTTAGTGGGGTGGCAACCGGAAGCTTCTTAGTAATAGTAATAGTATACCCATATATATCTACACACAATATTAACAAACAAACAGTTTACAATCAAACTATGTCAATTTGCAACAGAAAATCTATCAATCAATCGGTTAATCAATCAGTGATCTCTTTTTTTGTTTTTAAGAGGTTTTTGGTTGTTGTCAAAATAAGTCACATTTTGTTTCTCTTTTTCTTTTGAGAATGATTCTGCACCAGTATGACCAGCAACGGTCTATTTATGTCAAGCGACAAATGTTTGCAAAGAGAGGCTGGCAGACAGGCTCTGGACCCCTGCAGGGATGCGTCCAACTGTTGCCCAAATTCAACATGTTTGGAGCGACCTCAAGCGGAGGAGGGCCAATTTAGTCCGTGAAGTGGGGGACTGCATCCTGTCTGGTAAGTTTTGCATTTTGTCTTTTCCTCTTGTTAAGGGGTGGCGTTTTAGAATGTTTGTTGTTTGTGTAAAGCAGTATTGTTTAGCCTAGAACTGTTTGTTTTTCACTTCCTATATTTTACTACCCTTAATAATTTTGGATATTTGTTTTTGTTATTACACCGAACTCTCCATCACGCCGGCGGCTGCAAATTATACAGAGGCCACACAGGTGACTGGCCATCCCCCAGGATCACCGGAGGAGGACCCAGTCAGGAAGGAGGAGACAGATGAGGAGGTGCCATCTCAGTGGGAGGAGGAGCCATCTCTGGGGGAGGAGGAGCCATCCCTGGAGGAGGTGCCTGCTGCCAGAGTCCTCTGATGAAGGAGAGGAGGCGGCAGAGGCCGAGGAGATTGCCTGTTAGCGAACCTTAGGATCAACTTTTGTAACATATGTTGCAATTCAACACATTCCCATACTACTTTCACCATTTTGGTTACAAATACAAAGAAAGATCTTGCAGGATTTCATGTAGCTTCCAGCCATTAATCATGCATCAAATGAAGGTTCTTTCTAGGTTGTTGACTAGCATGTAGAAAATTAGACATGAATTGTTTAGTTGTCCATAGTTGTACGGACAAATGTTTGCTCAGAATTTTTGGACATAAGCAAAAAGTATCATTTAGAAGTTCTGCAATAATCTATTCACCTTAACTAACCTTACAAATCTACTTTAGTCCTGCCACCCACTTTTACTTATGGTGTTCATTTTTTATCTACAGCTACTGGAGCACCCTTGCCAGCACCTCCTCCACAGGACACAAGTTCCTCATCTGAATGTAAGTATTTCTCTATTTTAGATATTGTGAACATTCCTTTAAAACCATGAAAATAAAGTAGGAGATACTTTGTTAGGCCTAGCTCCATCAAGTATCATTAGGAGTGTATGACTAGCTTCATGTCTAGGCAGCTTTTAACAGAAGACAAAGGTTAAATGTCACTTAGCCAAGTTTGTTCCTTGTGAAAACCCACAACCTTCATTGCCAACAAACTGCATTACTTTAGTTCCATAGCCATAATTAGCTTGGCCCCAGGAATAACCTTTCTTTCTTGTTTGGCATGGTGTAAACAGCAAAACAGTCAGATAAGATGACAACTTGAATTACTTAGCACTGTGCAGTTTAAGAACTAGCTGTATATTATACTGTTACATTTGGCCAGTACTTACCTCTCCAATTGTTTTGGTCTCCTTCCACATACACAGCCAGTTCCACATCGAGGGAGGCAGCCAGCCCTCCTGAGGAGCTTCCGAGCCCCCCACCACCGCCACCCTAGCGACATGGCTGACATCCTCCTGCTAAGTTTATATTTGAATTTGCTTGGTTTTTACAAGGACAGTACTTTTTAAAAAATGTTTGGACAAAACATTTCCGGTTAATATATTTGTTTTTTCTTCACCGGCCAGGAAGTAGACGGGATAGCCTGTATTGGCTGCACCAGAGGATGTCTTCCATGGAGCACCAGTTCAGGATGGCCCCTTCTCGGGGTATGCTCAGGCGGTACCGCTTTAAAAAAAAAACATATTTTGTATATATGTTTAAAAAAAGTTTGTTTAGATTGTTTTATTTTTATATTTGTTGTTGTTTTGCACATTTAACTACCTGGGCGGTTACCTCGAACCTGGTTTGGGGTAAGAAAACTTGCTAAAAGCGTTTACCCCGAATCAGGTTTGCATTGCCTAATAATAGAAAGAAGCCTTACAGTGCAATCTGATTGTCATACAACATTGTATGACAACCGGATTACATTTTACAACATTTTTGCATGGAAGTACGGAAAGAATTAGAACACCTGGCGTTCGTGTACGCATCCCTCGAAGATTCCTGATGTCAGTACATACGCCCGTCGACGGGGGTCGTAGCGGGAAATTCAAATATTTTGTATTGGATTCAATACAAAGTCCTGTATCCAATCTAAAATAATACAAAATATATTTATGTGGTTTTGTCTATAGGTATGTGACGTTGGACTCTGTTTTAAAATTTACCACACTAGGAAGGTGGTTTAGAAAAATATATTACTATACAGTATACCGAATAATTGCATTTTCGGTACTTTTTATTTATTTATGCATTCTTGTTTAAGCTGATTTTTGTGTTTTTTATTTAATTTTATTATTAAAGTTATTTTTTTTTTACATGATAGTGTGTTTCAAACTTTATTATATTCAGGAGATCTACTAGACCCTTGTTCGGACATATTTCTGTAAGTTACAGGTCTACAATTTAAAAAAAAAAAATTTCATGAAAAACAGTGTACCGCTTTTTGTACAGAAATCCAGACATCAGTGAAATGCCCAGGAGATTAAAGTTATTGGGGGACATAAAAGTGCCCATTTAAAATCTGTTTCCAGCCTGGCCAATCCAATTCCATCCCTAAAAAACACAAAAAAGAAAACTTAGTTTACACAATGGTTCTTTGAACCATAAAATATCAAACATGCTCTTATCCTACACCTACCTGTTTTGCAGCTTGGCCAAGTTTCCTCCATTCCTGCATTGGTCACTTTACTTTCAAAATATCCTGTGACCTTGCACCAGAAACATCCCCCAAGAAAACTTAAACAAATCATTATATATATATATATATATATATATATATATATAATTATAGAAACAGCAAATGTTATTACTTAGCTTTTGGAAGGCTGAACACACACACAAACCAAATTACCTGTATTCTCCTCCAGGCTTCTCTGCAGTGGACCTCTCAACGACCTCCTCCTGTAGATGGTGATCTGTTAAATAAAGCACAAATACAAAGCTTGTCTCTAACCCAAGCACTTGAGCTTGTCTCCAACCCAAGTTCTTTTGGATTGATCGGTTCACCACAAATCATACCACTCCCAGAGTAAAAAATGTGTGAAATTAACCACCTGGCCGGTAAACCCGACCTTGGTTCGGGTCTATCGATTTTACAAAAATCGATAAACCCGAACTTTTCTCACCCTATAAATCCCAATCACTTACCTGGTCCCCGCTGCGATGATCCATAGTCGATCGGAAAAAAAAATACTCACCTCCTCCCCGCAGCTCCTCCGGACACGTCTTCTGTCTTCATCTGGCGAGTGCAGTGACGATCACCGGGGTTTCCCGGTGACGTCACTGCATGCGTCGGTGCGGGCAGGAAATTCAAAATTTTGTATTGAGTTCCTTTGCATTGAACTCAATACAAAAAAGCTGTATTGAGTCCAATACAAAGAAATCCTTATAAAAAAAAAAATTCATGAAAAACAGTGTACCGCTTTTGGTACAGAAATCTAGACATCAGTGTAACGCCCAGGTGGTTAAACACTCATATTGCACATGAGTGGTTATAAACATGATTAGGGACAGGTTCACAATGAGTTTAAGTCATAGCAAGCACACTTTATTCGTTTGGGAAATGAAATAGCAGACATATTTGTGTAAGAGCTGGACCTTTATGTGACACTTTACAAAAACACATTGCCAAACTAGGGCAGTGTGCAATTTAGTTTAGACTTGGGCAAGCATTGCTTATGCAGCCAGAAAGGCATGAAAATACAATCCAGCAGCATGTAGTTACCACTAAAGCGTGATTAACACTGCTGCTTAACACATCCTAATAGTGTAATCTATTTCTTTACAGGGCGATAACATCCCTCTGCTGTGCTGGCAAGCCTCTGGAATGTCACATCACAGATTACTGTACATTCGTGGATGATATTGCTTTCGGTTAAAAGAGAAATCCACCTTTATTTTCCTCCACTCCCAAAGCAGATGTGACAAAGTGAATATATAGTGGGAAAAGGTCTAAAATGGCATTGAAACCTTCAGAAACACCCAGGAAACTGTAGACTGGCTCAGTGCACAAATTAAGGGTAAAGTGGTTAGAAAGGACTCCCTTCCTAAAATATTTGTAGTGTCCAGGAGCCTCGGCATTCTTGGCACAGCCTAGCTTCTCTTGGTTTTTGCTGCAATTTTACCTTCCAAAAAGATGTACAGGTCATGGATGACCTGGCGGGACAGGTATAAACACCTTTGGACATTCAGGTCATTGGTTTGAGGATCCAAAAAAAATGAGTTTGTTGGCACAAAGCAATTTTTTTTGTATAAGTTAAATTGTCCCTGGCATTTTTCTACACATAATTACTGATACGATTAGATCATGTAAACACATTATTAAAGCATACTATCTGGTATGTAAGAGTGCTTGACCCTGCTTGTGAGCTTGGCAATCATTGTGGTTTGATGTTGTGCTTGGCAACCCGGAACTCCTTCAATCACCATCAGGTGTGTTAGAATGAGTATGCAACTCAGCTGGACAACTAATTGAAAACAGTTTGGACAGCAAGTGGAAGTGTGTTTGTATAAAATACAGCTAAGGTCAAGCAGCACAGCACAATGACAACAAACCTATAACACTACCACAAATGAACAGAGGAGTTGTGTGGCAGCAAATCAACATGAGTGCAAATGTCACAGTAATAAATATGTACATAAAACATTCAAAAACCAATATGTTACAATGTGACTTTGAAAATGGGACAAAGGCACACAGGGGGTTCAAGTAGCAAACATTGCAGCAAAAGATGAAACTAACAATAATGAGGATTACAAAGTCACATCAATACATACCATTCAAGCAAACTTACTTGATGACCCCCCCACACAAACCAGTCTAGTTAAATAATAATAATAATGAAAATGCATATGTATTTATATGCATTTAAATGTATTTTGACATACATACACAAGTGAAATCACTAAATGTTTTGATACATCTTTGGCAACAATCCTTTTTTCAATTATTTGATTTCTACAATGAAATTTTAATTAGGTCACAAATGTTTTATGACAATTTTTTACAATTCATACTATTGTGTGATGACATAGTATGAAGTGTTAACTAGTATATATACAGCTTGATATAAATTAGTTTGCAGTGTTGCAAAGCAAACCAAAAGAATGAAAAAACTGCAACAAATGTTACAATAAATTAATCAATTTTGTTAATGAGTACAATGTAACCTAAAAAAGTAGCACTTACCCAAAAGAAGATGAAGCATTAAAGATTCAAATTGACCTGTAATGGACTGTAAATGCACACAGAACAGAGAGCAGGTGTGCGCTATTTAATTGCAATGGCCTCACCATTGACAGCTTAACAGATCCTCCTTAATCACGCAGCTGAAAACTAATCACCTTAATTGGCAGATTCGCGACCCCTATAGCTCATTTATCAAGGCAGGAAATTGGCTGGCAAACAAAGGTGCGTGTACTGGCATTTAGCTCTGGCCAGCGGAAAAACGCCTTGTATATTGGCACGTACGTACGCGCATTACATTGATAAATCAGGGCCTCTGTGTCACCAGCCCTGTGAGTCAAACCAACAGCTCGGTCTTCTCCAGAGCCTCTAAAGGTGAGGATGTTGTGCTGCGAGCTGCTGCCAGGTTGTGGACCCCATGGCCACCAAGGCAGGTGACTGCTAACTATCAGGAACAAGGTGTGGTGCCGGACCAAGAGCCAGAGAATGGTCAGACAAGCCAAAGGTCAGGGCAGGCAGTGTTCAGGAATAGTCAGGAAACAAGCCAAGATTGGTACACAAATAAGTCAGAAACCAGAGGCAAAAACTTGAACAGTGAAAATCTGGGAGCAGAACTAAAAAGGAACTCCTTGTCTTGGCAACTTCCTTAAAAAGGGGATGTCATGTGAGATGCAAAATCCTAACCCTCCAGCAGAGTGCTGGTGAAGAGAAATTCTCAGATGTGGTTTACATACCTGCCAGCAGATGGAGTAGGTCTGCAGAACAATCTAATCCTCTGAGATAAAGAGCGGCTGAAAGGGAGTCACATGACCTGGACCAGGAAGTGAGCAAGAGACTTGGAGCTGGCAGCAGGGGAATGAAAGGACTAGGGGGGATCTGTGACAGTCTCCTTCCACCACACCCCAACCTGATATCATGTTTAGTTGATATTATGAACTTTTGTATTCTGATATTTATCATAGTATCAATAGTCGCAAATAAAATTAAATGGTTACCTAAACTTTATTATTTTTGAACCCTTCCTGTAGTGTTCCCCTTCCTTGTTCTGTGTTGTCTTCAACAATGTCAATGCATTTATTTGGAAACAAGGTAGACAAAGAGTGGCTAGAGGTACTTTATATGCCCATACACATTTGGGAGGGCTTGGGGTGCCTCATTTACTAAAATACTATGCCCAGATTGCCCATACAAACTACCAATATCACCCTGTTGTGTGTTTTCCCAACTGTTTCAATGGCTGTACTGTTGTTGCTCCCTCCAGCCCTTTGATCTCAAACACTCAGACCCTTAATGTTCAATTCAATCAAAGACTCCTGCATATATTCCCCTAAACTTACAGTATGTCTGCTTGGTCCCCACTACAAGCTCTTTCTCATAATTCCCTCTTTCCACTTGGCTTCACAACCTCATCAGGGCATCCGCTCCTGATATAAGTTACACACTGCTTGCACTGCTCCCAATATCCCACTGAAGGAATACTAAAACAATCTCCAGTCCCACCATTTACTTGACCCATGGTTAAGGAGTTACAATTACAGTTACAAAATTTGAAAGTATCTGCTTGCAGTCCCCTATGGTACCTGGTCTCATCTATGCTTTACAGCCAATTTATCACTCATGTTGCCAGTTGTGTGGAGCTGGGGATCAGACTCAGATCAATCTAAATTGGATGAGGATTGGGATAGCATATGGCAAACAATTTCCATCTACTTCATAAATGCACAGGCTTTGAAGGCTGAATAACAAGTGATACTCAGGCACTAACACTATCACACTTGGTGCATATGGATCCTTCTTTATTGTTGTTTCTGTGGTTGTGATGTTCTAGGAGACCTGATGCATACTTGGTGGTCCTGTCCAAGATTAACTGGATTATCGTCCTCAGTTAACAATTTACTTTCCACTATGTTGCATACAGAGTTTATAACAGATACTTGTCAGGAGTTATTGCATCTTTTGTGTTCCTGGCAGCCACAAGGTAATTGCAAAAGCTTTTAGATTCCCCCAGATATCTTTTCTGGAGGTTGACTCAAGAGTGGGTGTTTTTATGGTCAATGAAAAGTTTACAGGTCTGACACGGATGATAACTTTTTGCTATTTGGGATCCTTGGATTAATCTTAAATTTCCAAACCTCTCCATTTCTCTTCTTACAAAGCTGTAAGTGGTATGGTTCCATATCCCCCAAGCCTTTTTTCCTGCTTCTCTCACTTTTTTAATTTGTTTGCTTAGTCCGTTTCTCACTTTTGCTTCCTCTTTATGGAGACACTATCTATATATACAAAAATTTTAACAAAATGGTAAAGATCTATGGGGGGGGGTTACATACAACTAAAGTGTTAAAGGTGTGTTAGAGCTGAGCCCTCTGGATTACCTGGGGAGCAGAGTCTCCTGGTCTTTGCCAGAGCACCCTGTAAGGGCCCTAGTGGCCACCAGACTACTTTGCTGCAGGGAGAACACTAAGTCAGCGCCCCCATGCCCTCCCCAAGTCTAAGTTCAGGCATAGGTAAAAGCAGGCAGCGGGCAAGCATAGTCTAAGTCCAGGCATAGGTCTGGGCAGGTGGCAGGCAATCATGGTTGAGGTTAGGCCATAATCAAGAATCCAAAAGTCTAAATGTGGAAGAGTATAGCTAAGCAAGCCTCAGGTAGCAAGGCTAAGGATCCAGCAACCAGAGCAAGGTAAAAATAAAACTGGCAGCCAAGATCAGGACAAGATTGGAACCAGGAACTAGTCTGCTCATTGGCTGCTGCACATACTCTGAAATCCCCTTCAGCTGTGCACAGCCACAGAGTAAGCGCTGGGGATGTTAGGAAAGACACTTCTATGTGCACTAGAAAAATACTTGGCCTACATTGGAAAGTTAAACTGAAAAGTGTTCTACTTTCCTGTCTACTGCACAATTCTTAAAAACACCCAAAAGTTGCCCCTGGGAGCAAGATGTTTGCACTCCTTGTCAGCCACGTTTGCAACTCCTAGAGTCAGCCATGCAGCTGCGATAACTCTTCTGAAACATACAATCTACCAATTTGGGGATCCAGTCCTGCCAGAAATGTGTCTCTTAAAGAAAGACAGCATTGGCAACAGTCAATAAAAGAATGGACCTATGGGGGTTCTAACAACATCAAAAGGGGCCCCACTGAATCCCTGCTAGAATGAGTAAAAAGAAGTAAAGAGGTTAGGAAGATCAGTAGAAATTCTCAAAAAGTATGTGGTGCTTTGTTTGCTTGAAAGGCCGCATATTCTAATATTTTTACGGCTCCTATGCTCATAGTCATCAAGAGCTGGAGATAGAGTAAAAACTGTTGAGTATATGAATGACCAAACGTTTCCAACTGTGAAATCCACTGTGCCATAACTCCTGTTCTTGATTTTCAAGCTATGTTTCCTGGGTGTTATTGCATATATTAAACAAATCATGCTGAACTGAAACATTTTTTAACTGCGGTGTCAAGTCCCAGTTCCCTATACTTGGTCTGAAAATAGGAAAAAGGAAACAAAAGGAAGGATAGGTAACTATTATGTGAAACAATAATCCAGAAGTTTAATTCCAGCCGCAGTGTGTATGTAGTATCTAGAAACTCATAATGATTTACAAATGCAACACAAATTAGTAATGGCAGATGCAAGAAAACAGTATATGTTTCTGTTATCATCTTTATTATATTTCTGGTGCGATTTACAGTAAAAACAATAAAACACACTTAAATTTATGTCAACACTCATGAATACAAACACACATTGGCATGCAATTTCAGGCCAATTGTACTGAGAGACAGTCACACAGACGCAGTGTATACTGCATGACTGTGATAGAGTTCTAGCAGGCCGTGCCCCACTCCCCCCACCCCACCACTTTACCCCCTAAACACACACTGAGACAACAACTTGGTTAAATGGTCCCTTTAGGCCGTTTATTAACAAATAACTTAAATATTAACTCTTTTAATAAATAACCATATAATAACCATAAATAACAATATATAAACTATATAAACACATAATCAACAAATATTACCAACTTACAAATAATCACAAATAACTGTAACCAATACATTAATAAAACATTCTTTTCCTAAACACACCCCCTGGTTACTGGTCCTCGAAGGCCTCACTATTGTAACCCCTTGCACATAATGGGTCTGCACCGCTGTGATATGTAATGCTCCCAGCCGCACCTCAAGCTCGGGAACGATACCAGCAGCACTCGCAGCCCTACCACAAAACAATTTAACACTCCCAACAACAACCTTACTGAGGGTCCCATACCATAGATGAGACCCTCAGCCCCACTGAAACAGTCCAATACAACTCCTTCCCTCGAGGACCTCACCGACCCACCTAAAACAGGGCGGGTGAGTGGGAAAAACTTCTTTCCTTCTCCTGCTCACCCCCCTTTTCACTCCTCTTCTCCCTCTCCCCTGCACGTCACTCCCGGCATACAAATTCAGCAACTCCTTCCCCCCCTTCTCTGTTAACTCTTAACCCTTCCCCTGCCTACTCCCATCCCTTCCCAGTCATGCAGGCCTTCCACTGATTTTTCACTTCGTTCCCTGCTCCAGGCCTCACTGTATATAGTTTGTATACTGTGCTGCATATTACAAGCATCACCACTGAAGGAAAGTGCTGCATACAACACACACAGCGCACTTGCATTTTTGGTGTCAACCCCCCCCCCAATAAAAAAATCCACTTACTGTAAAAATTTACACTATGTGAAGCATATTAGCTCCAAAGTATTTTGCAGGGTGTCAAGCCACACCAAAATTTGTACAATGTCTGGCTTTGGCAGGGGAGGAAGGGGCAGGGGTGGCAAGCAAAGCAGTATGAGTTTGTTTATAACTGCAGACTTGAGAACAAAAAGTGCTGCTGTTGGTGGTGGGCGTCCATTATTACCACACCTTGAACAAGAAGTAGTAGAGTACATGACTCAGCCTGGGTCAAGTGATTGTACTCCCTCTTCATCCCAGTCCCAGACACAGGCCTCACAGGTGTCCCAAACAGTCCATGATACACCTGTTCCTCCTACTTCTTCATCCTCAAAGACTCGTGTACAGCAGTATGTAGAGTAGTCCCACCAAGGGGTTTGGAGAGACATTCCTTGAAGATGCTCAGTTGTTTCAGTCACCCGACGAATAGAGTCAGTTCACAGGCTTTCCCCCGACTTTTTACCCGAACACTCTGAGCCAGACAAGCTAATTCAAACTAGCTCCAAAAGGCCGCTGCTTCCCTTCGGCACATACAGGGAAACTGTCTCTTCTGATGATGATGTCCTTGATCCGACATGGCGCGAACAAGGAGATCATCATAGGCAGGAAGAAGAGGAGGAAGAGGAGGATGAAGAGGAGGAGGTTGCAGAGCGCCCTCAAAGGGGGAGAAGGAGGAAGAGGGTAAAAGCTGCCCACACTCTGCAGTCTTCATGTACCAGTAAGGCAAGTCATAGTCGTCAATCATTGGAAGCTGTCACCACAGCTGTGCCCCAACAACCGTGGACCGCCACCACGAGCACCAGATCACCTTTAGGCCCAATTAAATGTTCGTCCGTGTGGGCATTTTTTAATGCCCATAGTGATGACAACACTTTGGTCATCTGCAAACTGTGTGCTCAACACTTGAAACGAGGCAAAAACCCAAACAAACTTGGAACAAGTTGCATGAGCACACATTTAAAAAGCCACCACCTGGTAACCTGGCGGGAACACCTGGTCAAAACATAGAGTTCTGTGCAACCACCTCTGCCCAAGAAGCAAGCTCAAACTGCTAGATCTTCCTCCGCTGCCTTTTCTCCTTCTGCCACCAAAGTTACCTGTGCTGCTGCTAGCAATTTAAGTGGGGCATGTAGCCGAGCATTACCTTTTTCAAGCTCCACCAGTGTTGAGCAGAAGCTCCAATGGAGATCGGCTGCTGTTTGATGCATTGCTAGCAGTCAAGACCAGGCATCATTACCCCCAAACCTTCTACCCCATCGTCCAATCTTTCTGTGGTTAGCATTAACAGCATCCAACCTTCCATCCCCCAGACGCTGGAGCGAAACAGGAAATATGGTCCAAATGACCCCAAAACTAAGCTAATCAATGCGCCAATTGCACAGCTGATTGCGTTAGAGCTCCTCACTCACCGTCTAGTGGACTCCAATGCATTGCTTTATGCATTCCTCTGCGCAAACTCACAGTATGTTATGCCTAAGCGACAGTTTTTTGCAGAAAAATGTGTTCCTGCTTTGCATGAACACGTGCAGAGCAATGTGTCTGTGGCCCTGCAGCACTCCGACACCTGACAACCGACAGTTGGTCGAGCAAGCATGGAGTGGGAAGATATATTTCCTATACAGCTCACTGGGTAACTTTGGTGGCAGCAGGGGAAGATGCAGTTGCAGCAAGGCCTGCATACCTACCTCCGCCCAGAGCACATCGCCATGCAATCTCCTCCTCGACCTCCACTTCCACCTCCTCTTTTGACTCGTGTGCCTCAACCTCTTCCTCCAGGAACGCTTTGCCGTGGAGACCCAGCACCTCCCATTCGGCAGCATCTGTTCACCCCCAGCAACAACCTGCAGTTTGTTATTTCTGTGCACAATTCAGACGTTGCCACGCAGTCCTGAGGTTGCAAAGCCTGGGTTTCCTCAGCCACACAGGCGCAACCATTGTAAGTGCCCTGCGGGAGCGGGAGCACGTATGGCTAACTCCCAACAGACTTCAGCCAGGCAGTGTTTGACAACGGGGCCAACCCTGATAACACTTGCTATCTATCCAAAAGAACAGAAAAATTTATGTATTTCTCTACTAAAAATACAAATATTTAATTATTAATCACGCAGCTCCATTACAAGTGATATAGGCTTCAAAGCAGATAAAGGCAAAGGGCCCTGAGGGGGGTGCTCGGTAAAAAAAAATTAGCCAGTTACACAGCTCCATTGCAAGTTATAGACCTCAGACACAGTGGAGAGGTAGAGGGCCACTAGGGTGAGGAGTAGAAGGAGATGCAGAAAGGCTGTGAACGTGCTCTGCCCATCAAGATGTCCGTGCACCAGTTGACGACTAATCAGTACACTCTGCAGAGGGGGTGTTGAAGTCATTGCCGATCCAAGCCTTATTCATTTTAATAAAAGTGATTCTGTCGACATTTTCTGCGGAGGGCCGAATCCATTTGTAACTCACTACACCCCCAGCTGCACTGAACGCTCTTTCAGATAACACACTTGCGGCTGGGCAGGCAAGGATCTGAATGGCATGTTCTGCCAGCTCCGGCCACTGCTCAAGCTTGGATACCCAGTAGCCCAGTGGGTCCTGGCTTTGCAGGGTGCAGATCCCATGCAGAGCCCAGGTATTCCTGCCCCATGACTAAGTACCGCTGCTGAGTGTCATTGGCAATTGCTGCACGACTGGCAGCTTGCTTCCCCTGAAAAAAAGCCTGCATGGTTTGGCTTAGACGACCTCTACTGCTGCTGCCACCCATGCCGCTTAACCTCCTGGGCATTACACTGATGTCTAGATTTCTGTACCAAAAGCGGTACACTGTTTTTCATGAAATTTTTTTTTAAATTGTAGACCTGTAAGTTACAGAAATATGTCCCAACAAGGGTCTAGTAGATATCATGAATATAAAAAAAGTTTTTGAAACACACAATGTAAAAAAAAAAAAATGTACTTTTAATAAAATTAAATAAAAAACACAAAAATCAGCTTAACCCCCCAGCGTTCTAATTCAGTCAGTTTTTTGATGCAAAAAGTGATCCTATTTTTTTTGCATAGAAATTTTTGTTTATATTGTGGGCTTTTAATTCTTAGGATTAACTCCCGGGTATGATAATTATATTTATTTATTATATTATAATCATGAATTAAAATATAATACATAATTATAAATAATAATTTTAAAAAATAATGAAATAATAGACAACAATGTAATCTAAAAATAAAATATAAAATTAAAAATGTACTTTTATTTTTATTTCATGTTGTGTGGTGTTTCTGTACTGTAAAAACCATTTAAAAGCAGATTACATTGTAATCTGCTTTTAAATTTCCCTCCCTGACACACCCCCATACATCACCAATCACATCACCCGGAAGATGACTCATCCTCCGGGGTGATGTGAGTGGGGGATTTCCCTGCCTGCTCACACAGGCACACGCTGGACGCTGGAGCTGCTGCTGCTGCTCGCATCTCCAGAGAGATGCAAAGCACAATGCAGGATTTCTGCATTGTGCTTCACATCTCACAGCAGATGCCAGCAGCAATAGCAAATTTTTTATTGCTGCTGGAGGAGCTGCGGGGAGCGGGTAAGTATTTTCTTTCAGTTGTAATCGGATTGTCATACAATGTATGACAATCGGATTGCAATATAACGTTTGTTTACATTTTTAACCACCTGAGAAAAGTTTGGGTTTAACACTTTTTGCAAGTGTTTTTACCCCGAACCAAGGTCGGGTTTAACGGCCAGGTGGTTAAAGCAGTTGTGTGGCTCCCATGGCTGGTGGAACTGCCATAGGGATCCCTGCTGCTGCTGGCAGCTGGAAAGGCTGAGCACAAGTCCCTTACAAGCACTTCTTGGTAGTGCTGCATTTTAGGTCCCCTGTATTGGGGCAAGATCAGTTGTTGTATCTCAGGCTTTTAACGTGGATCTAGTAATGTAGAAAATCCAATAGTCATCAGTCTTTGTTTTTATGTGTTGTATGCGTGGATCTTTGGCTATGCACTCCTGCATGAAGGCTGTCATGTGGCTCAAACTACCCACAGCTAAGGTAATTCTGGACCCACACTCCTGTGGGTCGAACAGCAGCACAGGGTCATCCTCCTCCTCCTCCGCCTGGTCTTGCCATCCATGGAACATGCCTCCTTGTGTTTGGGTGGATGGATGCCATGTACCCTCAATATCCTCCTCTGCCCTTTCCTCCTCTTCTCCCATGCCTGTAATGTCCTCCTCATCCTCTTCCACCTCCTCCTCTTCCTGGATTTGTGGTGCACTATGCCTAGTAGGCACGCATGTCTGAGATGATGTTTGAAACATCAGGTGCCAAACAGTGCACAAATCCTCAATTTTCAGCCACTCCACAGGGCTAAGGAAAGGTAGTGTAAGTATACGTCTGAAACGAACAGACTCTGCCACGTAATCCACCACCACTTTCTTTTGTTCAGCCAGCCGCTGCAGCATGTAAAAGGTGGAATTCCAACGTGTGGCCACATCACAAATTAACCGATGCACTGGCAGGTTGAGATTTCGTTGTAAATCCACCAATCTGGCACTGGATGTGTGCGACCGGCGTAAATGCGCTGACAACTTTCTGTCCTTCAGCAACAGCGGCTGGAGGCCTGGGTATTTCCTAAGGAAGTGCTGTACTATCAGGTTCATGACGTGAGCCAGGCAAGGTACGTGTGTGAGTTTCCCACAAAGCAGGGCTGCCAGCAGATTGGACCCATTGTCACTTGGACCCAAGGCACTTAGAATGGCTGCACCTGTGTGGCTGAGGGAGCCCAGGCTTCGCAACCTCAGGACTGCATGGCAACGTCTGAATTGCGCACTGAAATAGCAAACTGCAGGTTGTTGCTGGCGGTGAGCAGATGCTGGTGAATGGGAGGTGCTGGTGCTGGGTCCCCACGGCAAAGTGCTCTGGGCGGAGGTAGGTATGAAGGCCTTGCTGCAGCTGCATCTTCCCCTGCTGCCACCAAAGTCACCAAGTGAGCTGTATATGAAATTTATCTTCCCACTCCATGCTTGCTCGACCAACTGTCGGTTGTCACGTGCACCTTGCCAGAAACTGAGTGCTGCAGGGCCATGGACACATTGCTCTGCACTTGTTCATGCAAACCAGGAACACATTTTTCTGCAAAATACTGTCGCTTAGGCATAATGTACTGTGGGTTCGCGCAGAGGAATGAATAACAGAACGCACTGGAGTCCACCAGCCGGTAAGGGAGGAGCTCTAACGCAATCAGCAGTGCAATTGCCGCATTGATTAGCTTTGTTTTGGGGTCATTTGGGCCATATTTTCTCTTGCGCTCCAGCATCTGGGGGATGGAAGGTTTTATGCTGCTAATGCTAACCACAGAAACATTGGACGATGGGGTAGAAGTTGTGGGGAATGGCTCCTGCCCACCGCTGGTAGAGCCTGAAAAAGGTAATGCTCGGCTACATGCCACACTCAAATTGCTGGCAGCAGCACGGGTAACTTTGGTGGCAGAAGGAGGAAAGGCAGCGGAGGAAGATCGAGCAGTTTGAGCTTGCTTCTTGGGCAGAGGTGGACGCACAGAGCTGTGCTTTGACTAGGTGTTCCCGCCAGGTTACTGGGTGGTGGCTTTTTAAATGAGTGCTCATGCAACTTGTTCCAAGTTTGTTTGGGTTTTTGCCTGGTTTCAAGTGTTGAGCACACAGTTTACAGATGACCATAGTGTTGTCATCACTATAGACATTATAAAAAATGCCCACACTGGCGAACATTTAACTGGGCCGAAAGGTGCTCTGGAGCTGGTGCTCGTGGTGGCGGTCCGCAGTTGTTGAGGCATAGCTGTGGTGACAGCTTCCGACGATTTATGTCTATGACTTGCCTCACTGGTACTTGAAGAATGCAGAGTGTTCTGGTGAAAAGTAACTGGGGGGAAAACCTGTGAACTGACTCTCTTCGTCAGATGACTGAAACAACTGAGCATCTTCAATGAATGCTTGTAGCTGGTGGGACTCCTCTACATGCTACCGTGTACGTGACTTTCCAGCCACTGATGAAGAACTAGGAGGAACAGGTGTATCATGGACTGTTTGGGACACCTGTAAGGCCTGTGTCTGGGACTGGGATGAAGAGGGGGTACAATCACTTGACCCAGGCTGGGTCATGTACTCCACTACATCTTGTTCCTGGTGTGGCAATAATGGACGCCCACCACCAACAGCAGCGCTTCCTGTTCTTGGGTCTGAAGCTAAAAAAAACTCATACTGCTTTGCTTGCCACCCCTGCCAAAACTGCCCTTTCCTCTTTGGCCAGACATTGTAGAAATGTTTTTATTTATGTGGCTTGACAACCTGCAAAATACTTTGTAGCTAATATGCTATATGTATATGTCAATTTGTACAATAAGTGGATTTTTTGATTGGGGGGAGGGGGGGGTTGACACAAAAAATGCAAGTGCGCTGTGTGTGTTGTATGCTGCACTTTGCTTCAGTGGTGACTCTTGTAATATGCAGCACAGTATACAAACTATATATTGCAGTATACACTGCGTCTGTGTGTCTGTCTCTCAGTACAAGTGTGATACTGTGCACGCAGTCAGCGAGGGGACCCTGCCTCTGGCTGCGTGTATGTAACACACTGACTGACTATTAATCTATCTATCTAGCTTTCTATCTATCTATCAATGTATCTATCTATGTATATATATATCTATGTATCTATCCATCTAGCTAACAGTGAAACACTCTACCTATCTGAGTACAGTAGATTTCAGGACTGCACCACTACAGTACAATCCAACAATCTATCTGACTAATAGTGTGAGTGTGACACAGTATAACAAAGTAAAGCACTTTGACAAAGCAAACCAAGCAGCACATCAAGGTTGTGATGCTATCAGCAAATCTCTGTCAGGAGTGATAAATGCAGGCACACCCTGGCCTTAATTAGGCCAATGGCTGCCTGTGTGGCATGCAGTGACAGACTTCCACATCAAACATGGAGGGGGCATCCCTGCTCTAATTACAGGGCCCTAGGCATCCTTGGGGAGGTCCCTAGGCATTGTGGGAGGGTCGAATTCGGGGATTCGAATTCAGCAAAATTCGGGTCGGGTCCACCTGAATTCGAACTGTCATAATTGGGTCGAACATTAGGGTGACCCGAATTCGAACAACAACACTAGTGTAGACTAAGCCTAAGTGCTACTTTTTTATGTTACATTCTACTCAATAACAAACTTGCTTCATTTATAGTTACATTTGTTGCACTTGTTGTTACTTTTTCTTTTGGTTGCAACACTGCAAACTAATTTCTATCAAGCTATATACTAAGTGGCACTTTCAAATATGTCATCACTCAATAGTATGAGTGTAAAAAAATATGTTAACAACCATTTGTGACCTGATTAAAATTTCATTCTAGTTTGACTTTAGAGAAACCAAATATTTTAGTAACGGATATAGGCAAACATGGTATATTACATGTATTAAGGAACATTTAGTGATTTCACTTGTGTGTGTATGTCAAAATACATTTAAATATATAGAAATACATATGCATTTTCATTAGTACTATTTTACCTGGATTGGTGTGTGTGTGTGTGTGTGTGGGGGGGGGGGGGGGGGGGGGGGTTAGGTAAGTTTGCTTGGATGGTATGCATTGATGGTATTTTTTGTAATCCTCATTATTGTTAGTTGCTGCAATGTTTTTGTGCCTGGTTTGTAATGACAGTTTCTGTTGTTTAGCAATTCTTCAGCAATGTGGTCATTTTTTCCACAAGTATTGAGTACAAATGCCTGCATGGTTTCCACACCAAACTACTACTTGACCCCCCTCGTTGCCTTTGTCACATATTGGTATTTGAATGTATTATGTACATAGTCCTTTTCTGAATAAANTGTCATGGTTTTTTTTTTCTTTTTTTTTTTAATAGTCTGACTCCTCTGATCGTTAGTGGTAGTGTTAAAGGTTTGTTGTCATTGTGCTGTGCTGCCTGATCTTAGCCCTATTGTATACAAGCACACTTGCTGTCCAAACTGGTTGTCAATTAGTTGTCCAGCTGAGTTGCATACTCATTCTAACACACCTGATGTTAATGGAAGGAGGTCCAGGTTGCCAAGCACAACATCAAACCACATTGATTGCCAAGCTCACAAGCAGGGTCTCGCACTCTTAGAAATGAACAGATGTTGTGTTGTTGCTTAACTTAATGCTCATAAATACTGGAGTGTACGCATTATTTAGGTGTTTACACAAAACAAACAGTACTAGTATCTAAAACTTCCAGGGCTAAATCCACTTTGTGCCAAACATTTTCTTGCTTTTCCATCCCTTCAGAATGTTACTGCAGGTTTGAATTTTAGATCTTGGCCCACTATATATATTGTCTTACTCACCTCAGCTTGGTAGTGGAAGCACATAAAGGTGCATTCATTCTTTTAACCAGGAGCAATATCATCCATGAATGTTGCTTGTAGCCAAGCCTATGATATCAGAAATCATAGGAACAAATAGGCAATCTTTTGAATGTGAAGCAATATGGTCCAAAAAGCCCTCATGCCTATTTCTTCCTATAATTTCTCTTTTCTATGTATATGTACACATATCTCAATGCATACATACATGCTTTGCTTTATGTGCATATGAAGCAAAACAAGCAATATACACAAAAAAATACAAACTTACCTGAATGAGGACTGTGCAAAAGTGTGGTGCATTTTTCAACTGATAAAACAGTTCATTGGCAGATAGCAGGTCCGCCGTGGCGCACAACTATGAGCTACACACTCCTGAAGTTTGGCACACAACTATGCGCATCAAACAACCGAGTTTTAACAAGACAATTGTGCTGTTTTTAGCCTTACAAATAATTCAGAGAAAGGAACAGCTTAAAAACAATCAGAATTGTCTTTTTAAACAGTGTGTCCTGGGAGATTGGAAAGGAGATCACATAACAACAAACCCCCAAAAAACAAACAACAACATTTTACAAACAACTTTATTCAAAAGAAACATTTGCTAAAAGGTCACAATAAAATATAAAAACACATAAAAAAAAAAAACCACATCACATCACTAAATTTATACTAAATGACAAAAAATTAAAAAGAACAAACAAAACACATGTAAACCCACACTTCCATGTAAAGCCAAAATAGTTAAAAAATGGCCCAACAAATATTGCATTCAAAAAATACTTACCAAACCAATATGCAATTTTGGCCTATCAAGGGTGGAAAACTGGATTAGAAAATATTTATGCAGGAAAACATTGAAAAGTGGTAATAAAGGCAGATTTTTGCAATCAAACAATATGGCCACAAACACAATAACATAGTATTATACATTGCATTACAATAGCATTAACATTGACTTCAAAATTGCAAAATGGACATTAAAACATTCACAGTTAAAAAAAAAGAAGCTTTTGCGCTAAAGGTTAAGCAAAGTATCAAATGCAGCAACATAAATTAATTAGGATAAGATGAGGGAAAGGAGAAGAAGGAGAAAAAGAAAAAGCAAGTTTAACAACACCCTTATATATGCTCAAATTTAAGCGCACATGAGATAGAGGAGGAGGAGGAGGAGAAAAAAAAAAAAGCAAGTTAAACAACACCCTTATATATGCTCAAATTTAAGCGCACAGGTGATAGAAATTCACTTGCAATTAGCACTTGCGCAGTCTGTCAAAATTGGCTGTTTGTTTTTTTTTTTTGCAATTAGACAATCATTGATTGATATGATCCTTTAGATTTGTACACCAGTAAACAGTTATTCCATTAATTAAAAAAATAAAATAAAGTTGGGTAGGATTTAATGTTAAAAGTATTTTCTATATGTGTATATATGTATGTTTAGATACATATATAATGATATACTTAATGATATACTTTTCTTAGCGCATATAGATGTTTTAAACATTTGAACAGCAAACTGCCGGGGATGCGCGGCTCCAGCAGTGAGATCACTTCGGTTACTAACTTCCGTGCGAATACGCCAGTGCCTGAAATTTAGTTGATATATTGATCGAAGGCTTCTGTCTTTTTAAACGCGAATACGAATGCGGGAGTGAGCTTTCGATTTTGCTTGGTGGATCACCCTCATAGAGTTCTTAGGCTGAGGAATATGAGATGCAGCCTTAACACACATTTAAATGTGCAAACATGCATGATGCATAAAACAGATTTAAATGCAAACAAACATGCATGATGCATAAAAACACATTATTTATACAGGGTAATCATATCCCCCCTTAAATGTCTCTTCTCAAGGGGGAATGGATTCAGTTCAGCTAATCCCTGCTCATAGCTGAGCTCCTCCATTCCTTTTATTAATTTAGTTGCCCTTCTCTCCAATTCCACAATGTCCTTTTTGTGAACTGGTGACCAAAACTGGACTGCATATTCCAGATGTGGTCTGACCAATGCTTTGTACAGGGGCAGGATAATGTCTTCATCTCTGCAGTCTATTCCCCTTTTAATACAAGAAATTATTTGCTAGCTTTAGATATTGCAGCTTGGCATTGCATGCTGCTATTAAGTCTATGATCTACCAGAACCCCCAGATCCTTTTCAATTTCTGACTCCCCCAAATGTATTCCCCCTAGACAGTATGAAGCATGCATGTTGTTAGCTCCCAAGTGCAAATTTTACATTTATCTATATTAAATGTCATTTGCCACTTGGCTGCCCAGTCAAACAGTACATCCAGGTCTGCTTGTAGATTATAGACATCCTGTATGGACTTAATTCCATTACATAGTTTGGTGTCATCTGCAAACACAGAAATGGTACTTTTAATCCCAAACTCCATATTATTTATGAAGAAGTTAAACAGTAAAGGTCCCAACACTGAACCCTGGGGTACACCACTAATCACCTTAGACCATTTAGAGTATGAATCATTAATTACAACTCTCTGGACACGATCTTTAAGCCAGTTCTATATCCATTTACAGATTGACTTTTCTAAACCTATCGACCCTAACTTGTATTTTAACCATCTGTGGGGTACAGTGTCAAATGCCTTAGCAAAGTCCAAGTACACTATGTCAACTGCTATTCCACTGTCTACCTGTTTACTGACTTCCTCATAAAAAGAGAGTAAATTTGTTTGACAACTTTTGTCTTTCTTGAAGCCATGCTGACTATCACTTATTATATTATTTTCTATCAGAAACTCCTCTATGTGGCTCTTTATCAAACTCTCTAAGACCTTTCCAACTATGGACGTTAAACTAAGGGGTATGTAGTTACCGGGTAATGACTTTGCTCCCTTTTTGAAGATAGGAACCACATTGGCCTTACGCCAGTCCATCGGTACCTTGCCAGTGACTAAAGAGTCTCTAAAAATTAGAAATAATGGCTTTGAAATAACTGAGCTCAGCTCTTTGAGGACACGTGGATGTAATCCATCAGGTCCTGGTGCTTTGTCAACCTTTATATTTCCCAGCTGTTTCTCAATCATATCAATTCTGAGCCATTGTGACTCATTTAAGGCAGTGACTTTGCTATTATGAATTTGAACTCGAGCTATGCCATTTTCCTTCGTGTACACAGAGCTAAAAAAAAGTGTTTAATAAATCAGCCTTGTCTTTATCCCCAGTTACCAAGCTAGTGACATCATTTAAGGGGCCTACATGCTCAGATCTGAACTTTTTGCTATTAATATATTTGAAAATGTTTTTGGGGTTTGCCTTACTTTCCTTTGCAATCAGTCTTTCATTTTGAAGTTTTGCACATTTTATCTCCTTTTTACATATTTTGTTAAATTTCCTATAGGTTTCAAATGATGAAGGTGATCCTTCATTTTTATATTTTTGAAATGCTCTTTTCCTGTTCCTTATGGCTTTTTTAATATCCGCTGTAAGCCACATAGGTTTTAATTTTAGCCTCTTAAACTTATTACCCATTGGAATATATTTTTCAGTTTGCTTTTGTAGAACAGACTTGAAACATTCCCATTTCTGTTCTGTGTTCTTTGAGCACAATATTGTCTCCCAGTCCAAATCACAGAGAGCCGCCCTTAGTAATGGAAAATTTGCTCTCCTAAAATTAAATGTTTTTACCTTTCCTGTTTTTGCTTCCTGTTTACAACCATCATTAAATGAAATCATATTATGGTCACTGCTACCCAGATTCCCTTTTATTTGCACATTTGTTTTAAGCTCTGCATTGTAAGAAGGAACTAGGTCCAGCATAGTAATTTTTCTAAATTTTCTTGTATTAAATTCACACATTTCCTTTCTTTTGCTGTTCCTGTAGTGCCATTACTCCAATCCATAGTTGAAATCTCCCATGATTAAAACACTTCCACTTTTTGCTGCTTTATCTATCTGTGCTAGTAGTTGATTTTCTATTTCTTCCTTAGCACTGGGGGGCCTATAGCAGACTCCAATAATTATTTGTGTGTTATTTAACCCCACATTCAACTCCACCCATAATGCCTCAACCTCATCGCTTGTTCCCTCCGCAATTTCTTTTTTATATATTGACTTACTCACCTCAGCTTGGTAGTGAAAGCACATAAAGGGGGTTTCCTTCCTTACCCGGAGGCAAAATCATTCATGAATGTTGCTTGAAGCCAAGCCCATAACATCAGAAATCATTGGAAGAAATAGGTAAGCTTTTTCATTTGAAGCATGTTAAGCAATATGGCCTAAAAAATCCTCATTGCCTATTTCTTCCAATAATATCGCTGTTCTATGTATATGTACACACATAAATGCATACATACAAATATATGCATGTATGTACATACATGAGTGCACATGAAACAAATTTACACCTAAAAAGAAAAACTTACCGGAATGAGGATCCTTCTCTGGAAAAGTTTTCAACTAATAGAACAGTTCACACGCACATAGTGGTTACATCACACTTTTGTGTGAGTTTTTATAAGACAATTGTGCTGTTTTTAGCCAGTCAAACAAATCATAGAAGGGAAATACCTAAGAACAAGCATAATTGAATTTTTTAATTGGAGGTCCTGGGACATTGTAAAGGAGATCACAAAAACAAACCCCTCAAAAAAGTTTACAAAATTTGGACAAAAACTTTATTTAAAATAAACCTATTTGCTAAAAGGTCACATTAAAATATAGAGAACACACAGACACCACTAAATTTACATGACAAAATAAACCAAAAAAAAAAAAAAAACACATGTAAACCCACACTTTCAAAAAAAGCCTAATTATTTCAAAAGTGGCCCAAAAAAAATATTGCATTCCAAAAATATTTACCAAACTAATATCCAATTTTGACCTATCAAGGGTGGAAACTGGATCAGAAAATATTTATGCAGGACAACATTTAAAGGTGGTAATATAGACATATTATTGAAATGAAACAATATGGCCACAAACACAAAAACATAGCATTTACATTGACATTGACTTCTGAATAGCAAAATGGACATTAAAACATTCAAAGTACAAAAAAAAAAAGCAGCTATTGTGCTAAGCAAAGTATCCTATGTAGCAACATAGATTAGGCTAACAAACAAAACAACAGCCTCTCCTTGACCAAAAAAAATTAAGACAAAGGAAAAAAGTAATTTAGACAACACCCTTATATATGCTCATCATGCGCACAGGTGTTGAAATTTAACATGCAATTGGGCGTGCGCAGTACGTGAAATATATACACACACACACACACATACACATACATACATGTATATATACATGAACTTGCGTGTGTGCTTTGGACATAGGTGGAAAAAATCTAGTCTGCTGGGAAAAGCGAGGTTTTGCCCGCCAGAGCCTGCTGGAATTTCTTACCAGGCGGATCCCTGGGTCTGGCATCGGATGCGTTTAGGTAGGCACCTGTGTGAAGAGCTGAAATCAGTTAACTCTTTCTAAACCTGAAAATATTAGGTGATGTAAAAATATGCTTATTTCTCAGCTAATATAAATGTTTGAACAGCCCAAACATTTTTATTTAGGTCAAGTAAAAGATGTGTGCCATTGGATTTTTTTTTTTTAGGGGAACAGTGACTTTTAATGCAAGCTCGTCAGTGTCAAACTGCCGGGGATGCGCAGCTCCAGCAGCGAGATCATTTTGGTTAATAACCTCCCCAATTTACCCAAGCCCCTAAAATTCAGGTAATAAATTGATCGAAAGCTTCTGATTTTGGATTGCGAATACGAATGCCCGAGCGAGCTTCCGATTTTGCTTGATGAATCAGCCTTAGTGTGCATGGATCCACACAAATAAGGATAACTTTAAAGTACCTATTAAAAAGCTTCCAGAATTGAAACAAGTAGTAAACTGTAAGACTAAAGGTGTTATATACTTAGCTTTCTGTAATTGTGGGTTCTTCTATGTAGGGAAGACGAGAAGGGAGTTTAGGAAACGTGTTTATGAGCATTTATATGCCATCAAAAATGGTAAAATATTAACTCCCCTGAGTCTTCACATGGGAACACGCCACAATTTCAATATCAAGGAAGTCAGATTTGTAGCCTTGGAAAAAGTTGATCCGGATCCTAGATGGGGGGATTGGGACAAATATATCTTACAAAGAGAAAGCAAATGGATTTATTCCCTTAAAGCTACTTGTTACTTGTTATCCGGGCTTAAATGAGATATTGAGTTTTAAACTCATTTTTTTTTTTTTGTTTTTCTGCCTAGGTGAATGCTGAGGTTCTAATGCATGTGATAATTTATAATATATTATGAATGCTAATATGACATTTATTATATGAATTTGATGTCATCAATATTAATAATATTATGTTATACACTGTAAGATTGAAATTCAAAGTGTATTGGATCTGAACAAAAATACTATGAGAACTTATGTAGATACAATAGTGTTGTTTAGCATTTTCCTTGTACTAGATTATGTTATGCATTGTGACACTATAGCAAAAATTATGTTAGCAATAGTCAATTTGTATGAATATTACTTATTTATATTGTTTAAGTATGTTGAATTAATATGTTTCAAGAATTTTTTCACGTAAATTTGGTTGATAAATCGATCGCAGGCTTCCGAGTTTGGATCGCAAAATCAGCCTGCCCATCTTTGAATATAGAATAAGTCATTGTGATGTAATATACCCCCAAGATGAATGGTACATATTATGTAAATATAGAAATAAGTATGCATAGGGTCGCTTGTATAAGGAACAAACGCATATGGTAGATTTCCACAATTCCACAATTGGATACAGTGTAATTCACCAAATAAATGATGTGCGGTGGTAGCACACATGGGTGATCCTTATGAGGTGGGCTAGACCACCCCATAAATGGCCTAGTGGCCATAAAACTTTGCCGGCCCCTGGGCTAGATGAAATGGATATGAATATATAATACGCCATTTACCATCCGAAAAAGAAAAAACTCATAATAAAATATTTGTATTGAGATTCATTTATACTTATTTTATTTTAGATTAGTAGATTGGATTGTATTAAAACTTGATTGCTATTACCATCGCTCTGTCCTTTACCATGACTTTAATGGGAGGGTTGCTGTAAAAACGAATATTGGGTACATTGTTGTGCAAAGTTATTATTACCTTGTAATTTTGTACTGTATATTGTAATTGTATTTTTAAAATATGAAAATAATATGTGTATATTTCCATGATTATAGATCCCTTCCTCTCTCTCCTGAAGAAGCTGATAATTCCACAAAATGGGTAGAGAAACAATTTAGGCTGTACCCTATGTTTTGGGACACCCTGCAAGGAGAGGTCCATGTTTGTAATTATGGTTTTATTGTTTTTTATGTATTTGGAATGAATTCTGCTTTTTAATGTTAATATTATTAAAATGTTTTTATTTTCCTAACATACGGTGTTGGTATTTGGCCTTAAAGGTCCCCCTCCAAAAATTGGTGTTCTTCACAATAGATTTTGTCTTCAAGTAGTGTAATGGGATGTGGCCTTCCTAAAAAGATGTTCATAAGTGGTTGTTCTCTGTAAATGCTACAAAGCATTGCCTGGCATGTTTGCCAACCACATTATTTTCCTAACATATGGTGTTGGTATTTGGCCTTAAAGGTCCCCCTCCAAAAAATGGTGTTCTTCACAATAGATTTTGTCTTCAAGTAGTGTAATGGGATGTGGCCTTCCTAAAAAGATGTTCATAAGTGGTTGTTCTCTGTAAATGGTACAAAGCATTGCCTGGCATGTTTGCCAACCACATGTAATTATGACAACCAGCCTAAAGGTTGAACATCTAATACACACAGTAAAAACTGTCAGATCGGCTGCTAAAAGAAGGCAGACATACCTAACATCACTGCAGCAAGAAAATGGGGGATGCCCAAACTAAGGTTCCCCAGAATGCTCAATGAGCTGTCTGCAATTACCTCCCTCTGTTATAGGTACAGCAAACATAAGTACGGTATGTCTTGCTTGCTATACTAAATACACGCTGAGACGTCCCTGCTGCTTGCTCCCTGGAACTGTGCCAGATGTCTGCGGGTGCTGCGAGAGCAAGGCTGGCCTGTGTGTGGAGGTTAAGTGTAACTTTAAAAAATCCGGAATTTTCAAAAATCTGGCTCACCTCAGGTCCGGAGGTTCCCGGATTTTGGATTGTCAGCTGTAAACAGGACAAGTATAATAAATTAAAACAACAAGCATTACATATATATATTTTTGTATATGTACAAATTACATTTATACATACACACAGAAACATATTGTAATACAGTATTTGTGTATGTATATATTAAACTTTCTTCATCACGATATTTAAAAAGATATTCATTAGTTAACAAGTTCACAATAATTGCAAATGCCTGTTTTGATGGTTTATGGCACTGAGCCAGCATTGCACTGGAATAGTCAGTAAGAAGCCCTGTGAAGCCTGACCTAATAAACCACTGCATGTAGTACAGGGTAAAGCTACGTACACACTTGCAATTATTATCGTTGGTAAACGAACGACGAACGATCCTGCACGATATCTGCGAACGATCGTATAGCACCGATCCTGTACATACAGATAACGACACGATCGTTCGTAGATATTGTACACACAATAGATGCGATCGTTTGAGCAATACAGGAAGTGACGTGCATGACAGGAAGTGAGCGAACGTTCGTTCATCACGCATGCTCAGACCATGGACGATCAATGAACGATCGTACACACGAACGATGGTCAACGATCGTCGTCCAATCCGATCCACCGGTCCGGTCGTTCATTTCCAACGACTTTCCTCGTTCGTCGGCGTCGTTGGTTACTTTTTTACGAACGATTTTTGCCCAATCGATCGTTCGTCGTTCGTTCGTCGTTCATTTCCAACGATAAAAATTGGAAGTGTGTACGCAGCTTAAGAAAGGTCTTAAAACTCTGGTATAAGTATCTACAGGTTGTCCCCGAATTAAGGACATCCGACATATGCACAACTCCTAAATACGACCGGGGCTTCCCTGCTAGTTCGTGTGCAGGACAGAGGCTTGATGGGGGGTGGGGGCGGTTTGCATGACTTGCAGAAGAAGTCTGAGCTGTTCTGCAAACTCTTGTAACTCTTTAGTCCCCTAGCATTCTAATTATGTCCGTATTTCCACGCAAAAAGCATTACATTTTTTTGCATGGAAATTTATTTTACATTGTAGGCCTATAAATTCTTAGGCATAACTCACCGAAATATGTCCAATCTGTTAAAAAAAAAAGTGAAACGTAATATAACTGTACAGTAGCATGTATAATAAATATATATAATTATATATATTATTTAAAGATTTCTTTGTATTGGACTCAATATAGCGATTTTGTATTGAATCCAATACAAAATATTTGAATTTCCTGCTGCTCCTCCTGCCCGCACCGACACATGCACCAGCGTCACCGGGAAACCCCGGAGAAATGTCTCTGCAGTCCCCGGCTGAAGATTGGAGGAAGAAGACCTGTCCTGAGGAGCTGCATGGACCAGCAGAACGCTGGGGGACGACAACTGAACAAGGTAAGTGTCACTCTCGGGATTACCGCTAGGGGGGTTAATGACCAAGACAAACTCTACAGTTGTTTCTATTTGCATATCAAAGTACAGCTTGCTCCAGAACTTAATGAATTTCTAGGCTGTTTTGTTTGTTTTTAACTCAGTGAGGATTTTATACAGTAACATGCAGTAACATGCTGCCTAATATTATGTTTGGATAAACATCTGTCCTAATTACATTAATTAAAATAATGTACATTTTACCTGCTGTTACTGGGGAAAGCTGTTCATCTCCACCTTTGGAGAGTTTATGACCTATTTATATTGTGCTTTTTACTATTTTTCAAACCCAGGGTTGGTTTTAATTTCAGGAAACAGGTTAAATGCACCTGAAAAATAAATAGTGTGAACATGAGTAAAATGAGGAGTGGGGTGACAAGTGTTAGTTTTACATGCCAAAATGTAGCACATTATTTTATTGTAAAAAGCATCACATTCAAAAAGGTAGCTACAAGTTCTGTAAACATCCTTTTTTAAATACTTAACTGTGTTTGTGTAGTAGCATTAAAGCTTAAATCTAGCCATGACAGCCCTCTAAAAGTAACCTCATACCTCCATCTTCTTGCCCCTTTTAGTCTTCCCTGGGATGTAAATGACCCACCTTTGGAGTCAAGAGAACTGCAGTCTCTGACTGTTTATGTAAACAGTATCTTCTGTTTATTGCAGATGGCGTGCCAGTACAGGGAAGACAGGGGCAATCTCCCATATGCTCCCCAGGCTCAGCACAGTCACTCTGCTTATTTTTAGTTCCATATGTGGTTCTCATTCTCTGCAGGCATGTTACTTTATAGCGTGCAGAAATCCTTTATCTCTCATAGTTTGCTGTTTTATCACTGAACTCACCTCAGCTCCAGAATTGTGACTGTATTTGTGCAGACACGTTGTTGGCATGGAAGGTACAATTCTGTAGTAACTTGACTCAATGAACATCCTTGTGACTCCACAGCATATAATTTTAACAGAAGTCCCTGTGCAAAAAAAAAAAAAAACACCATGACAGAGGAAAAGCAGCATGGACCAGACCTGTTTTTGGCCTGCCCTGACCTCTGGCTTGTCTGACTATGCCCTTGTCTCACTTTCCTATACAATGCTTTGTTCCTGCCTGTCAACAGTAACCAGCCTCTGCATTCGGATCCTTTAGTTACTGATCAGAGACTGTCTGACCTCCCATTTTGTGTCCTGCTCCTGTGATTCACCTGTCCTTAGCCTCAAAGCATTGGATACCCAAGTCCATAGGTGTAACAGGTTGTTGAGATGACACAAAGTATCTACCGCAATAGTCTGAGGGCACTACTATAGGTGAAGAAATGGTGGAGATTAGCTGATGGGAGGCAGGTAATCCACAAGGTGTGATATTGGGGGGGGGGGGACACCAATGTCAGATTTTCGCTTAAAGGTAAAGCAGTAGAGGCTAGAGTACCACTTTAGAGCCTATGTCTAAAAAAAAGCCACATATACAATGGTTCTTATCCAATATTCAACCCGGGTGATAGCAAACGAGAATCTTGTGTGTGTGTAAAGTGCTCATCGTCCTGCTGGATCCACGGATGATGGAGGGCGAACAATCATAATGCAAGTGAAGAGGGGAGAGAGCCCAGCGGGTGCTACTCCATTGTCCCCCACCCTACATAGAGCAGAACGGTGCTGTATGTACAGTACTCTTTAATGCATTGTGCGGTGGTTTGTCGTTGGAAAGGATTGTGAAAGATCCTTGACTCAGGGTAGTTTGGATCTCCTGCTCCCACCCCCCTAGAGAAAAAACCCCAGCAAAGTTTACCCCAATACCAAAAACATTTCTCGCACCCCACTTACTATTTACCTTTTCCCGCACTTTTTTCCGCTATTGCCTACCAGCCAATACTTTTCTCCCCAAAAACGCACTGACACCTTCCTTGGGTTTAAATTGGCTGGCAAGCAGCCGTTTATTAACAAAACAACTTAAATAACAATAAATACCCATAAATTACCATTAATTACAACCGTATTTATATAACATATAAATATTATCTCCATTAACATAAATTAACATATATAAGGACATATAACATTAGTATACTCTTTATATATACTTTACATTTTTTAATAATATAAAAACCTTTTCCAACCAATCAAACTATAACACAACCCCATTTTCACTGTGCCCAATTGCACTATAACCAACAACCAACTCTGGTTTACTCCACCAAGCTGCAGGTCTAGGAAAAAAGGCAAAGTCCGTTCCACCAAAAATTGTTTTAACCATACACTGGCCCCTAGCCGCCCAGCGCCACCTCAGGGGCCCCACCATATTACCATTTAAATGGGCACCCTACCAATGGGTTGCCCTTCCCAATTACCAACACCCTCCTAAATCCCAACCGCCACAGCTCTTCAGGCGGGATACCTCATGCCTGAGCGCCCCTCCACACCCGAAGAGCTCTCTGCATGCCATCCTGCAATCCCAGGAACCACATATCAATGCCCACTGCATTTAAATGCACTCCATCCTGCTGCAAGAACTTGCTGGTGTCCTCCTCCAATTCTCTATGGCGAACCACCACCCCTCCATTCCGGGCCACAAACCTGCCCACCTCCTTATTAATTTTAATCCTTGCCTTATTCACCCTGTCCACTGAGCGCGCTCCCCGCCATGCAGCTCTAGCCACCATATCCGACCAAACAATCACCAGCCCCGGGAACTCCACCTGTAACCTCAGATAATCCAGATTCACATCCCTGATTAACTCCCGCATGGACCTGCAGCCTAAATCATTACCTCCGGCATGTATAACTACCACATCCGGCGGGCGGTCCCATGACGCGAATCTCCTGAAATCCGGCACAACTCTACTCCACAACATCCCGGGAATTCCCAGCCAACGCACCATAGCCACTTCTCTGGGGAACCCCAACTGCCGTCCGCCTGGCCGAACTTCCGCCCGCTTGGCGCCCCACCAGACAAAGGAATGTCCCAATATCCAAACCAAGCACGGACGTGCACCTAGAACACAAAACAAACATGAAACAGCCACCAATACATCCCTAAATTAGGGGCCCCCTACCCCCCCTTCATCCTCACAACATGTGAGGCCACACATACAATTGAAAATGCCTCGATTCCCAGCGCCCAATCCGCCGGATTATCCTTTCCCCCAATCCCCATCTAGCGGCCGCCCCAATCCGAAAGGAATGAGAAGAGTAGACCCCAGGGTCTAACCCCATGAACCCCAAGCATTTTCTGAAAAATGCTATAAACTGAAAACGGAACAAGCAGGCCCCATCCTCATGAATTAACAGCGGACCTTCCACGTGCGGCCTGCCCCTGAGAAAATCCCCTACTACTGAGACCGGGGATCCTTCCATCTTGAATAGCCGCACCCTAAAAACTTTACCCGCTTTATCCGTTTTAGATTGCTGTATAAGTAAACCTACCTCACCCGGTGCCCATGTCACATCCTGGAACAGCACGCTCCAGCCTTGTGCCTGGCCAGACTGACTAACTCCCCAATTCTCATAGCCCCAAAGAAGGCCAAGACAAAAGCCGCCCTAAACAGCAATCTCTCATAACCACCTGTGCATACTCTCCCCAACACCGGCAACAAACCCCACAACAGCTCCAATGATACTGGTCTTCTAAGATCAGCCATCTGGCTTCCTTTCCTGTAACCTTTAACCGCCTGCCTTACCACGAACGTTTTTGTAAAATCCTGCCCCCCTTTTAATTTACAATATAAGGCCATCCCGGGTAATTTCCTATTAATGGAGGCCACAGACACCCCTTTTGTAAAATCCTGAGCCAACCAAAACAACAGCAAATGAACTGGTTCCACCCCTGTCCTCCAACCCCCCAACTGCTCGCATAACTGTTCCCATTCTAACCAAACTGCAGGATAAGCCCCCCACGTCTGCTCACTCACCGACCTCCGAATCATATTACCAATCAATCCAGTGCAAGCTTCCACAACACCTCCAGACAGCGTTCCCCGTGCTGTTCTGCTTCCGGCGCCAACATGCGAAACCTGTCCCACTGAAAACGAGACAAGGCATCAGCTATGACATTGCACACCCCTGGAATGTGACTGGCAAACAAATAAATGTTATGCTGCAGACATTTTAACACCAGACGTTGCAACAGCCGCACCGCTGGTGCTGACGAAACAGACAGGCTATTAATGGCCTGTACTACACCCAGGTTATCGCAATGAAACCTCACCTTCTTGTCTGCCAGTGCCTCTCCCCACAATTCAACTGCCACTACTATAGGAAACAGTTCCAACACCACTAGGTTCCTCACCAGCTCAGCCGCCACCCACTCTTGTGGCCATGCCCCCACGCACCATTTACCTTGAAAATACGCACCGAGCCCCGTACACATCAGTAAACAGCTCCAAATCCATGGCTGACACCGGCCACTCCAGCCACATTGCCTTCCTGTTGAAGGATTCCAGGAAAACCTTCCACACCTGCAAGTCAGCCCGAATGTCTTTAGACAAGTGCACAAAATGTCCTGGCCGCCGAACCCCTGCCGTGGCCGCCGCCAATTGCCTGCAAAAAATCTTACCCATCCTAACCACTCTGCATGCAAAATTCAACTTACCCAACAAAGACTGCACCTCCCGCAGCCTCATCTTCTTGCGTCCACAAGCAGACACCACCTCCTCCCGCAGCGCCACCAGTTTATCCAGAGGCAACCTACTTTCCATGGCCTGAGAATCCAATTCTATCCCCAAGAAGGTAATGGTAGACCCTGGACCTTCCGTCTTATCCTCGGCGAGCGGCACTCCAAACCTCTCCGCCACATGTTGCAATGTCCCCAGCAAAACCCTGCAAACCGAACCACCTGCCGGCCCAATCAACAAAAAATCGTCCAGATAGTGAATGACCGAATCCACACCCGCTACTGTTCTGACCACCCACTCCAAAAATGAGCTAAACATCTCAAACAATGACCAGGAGATAGAACATCCCATGGGCAAGCAACTGTCCACAAAATATTCCCCCTGCCACTTACAACTCAAAAAACGAGTGTCCGCCAGATGCACTGGCAGGAAGCGAAAGGCGGCCTCTATGTCCGCCTTGGCCATCAATGCCCCCTTTCCATAGCACCGCACCCACTTGATCGCCGCATCCAGAGACGTGTTGACCACTGAGCATAATTCAGGATCAATGCCATCATTTACCGATCCCCCGGCGGGAACGATAAATGGTGTATCATCCTGAACTTACCCGGCTCTTTTGTAGGCACCAGGCCCAACGGAGAAATCACCAAACCTTCCAGTGGCGGTTCCCGAAAAAAGGCCCGCTCATCCTACCCAAACTTATCTCTTTGGCCAATTTTTCGGAAACCACCGCCGGGTAGTTCAATGCCGACCTCAAATTCTTGGGTTCAGCCGGGATCACTGCCAAGTTGCAAGGGATGCGAAACCCCTCCGAGAAACCGACCTCCAGTATCTGTGCCGCCGCTCTATCGGGATACCTACTGGGGAAAGGGCGCATCCTTGCGATTATCACCGGAGTCCTGCCCTTTTCCATTACATTCCTTTGACGTATTCACCCTTTAAAATGCGCTCGCACACTTCTTCCTTCTGGTGGGCTCCCAGGGGTCCCTCGAAGCAGACATAAACCTCTCCTCTGGCCGCATCTCCCACGCCGTCCGCCGACCTCTCTGTTGCATCCCGGCTCCCTGCCCCCTCCCCCATTAGTGAACAAACAGACCCCTCATGCGACCCTTCCGCCCCCCCTACCTGCCCCCCACACACTGAAACCGCCTTTTTGGTGATACTCCCCCCCTCCTTTTTTGCCATGACCGCACCACCTCCCTCAGCCCCTCTAACACCTCCTGCATGCCCCCCTCTGCTGTGACCCCCCACCTTCCACAGAACTCGACCCCCCCTTTCCCCCCACCCCAGCAAGAATACAATTGTTCCCCATACCCCATCACCCCCTTGCCCCCCCCCCCCCCCCTTTCCACCCCCCCATAGCACCTACCTGGCCGCTCTCCTGACCGATCTCCTGGGGCCCCGAACCGCCGCCGGCTCCCGGCCCGCGTCCTCAGCCCCCTCCTCTCCGGATGATGACAGTTCCCCTTCTGAGCGGGGAACTCCGGGAAACGGAGCCGGCTCCGCGTCACTTCCGGGAGTTCCCGGAAGTGCGTCACAGCTCCTCCCCGCATCTTCCACCGCCGCCATCTTGACATGCGGCTGATGCCGGCCGCCCGGAGGACCTCTCGAGCCCAGAGCGCCCCCCCGCAACTGGGGCAGCAGCTCCAGCCACAGAAGGAGCCCCCCCCGGACCCAGGACCCTCCGTGGCCACGCCCCAGACAGGGCCGACTGTCCCACGCTTCCGCCGGGGCTCCACAGTACACGAGGCCCTGGCTTCAGGTGAGGCCTCCACCCGCGCCGACCAGCCTACAGACACGTGGGGGCTACGCTCCCTGCCAGCCACAGCCCCCCTCCTGGACATTCTTGAACGGGTCCCTGCAGGATGCAGGGGCCCAGCTTCAAGTGAGGCCTCCCCTCTCAAGGCCTCACCTGCTGGGATTAGAAGGCTGCGCTCCCTGGCAGCCGCAGCCCCCTCACCAGAGCTCCGCCGACGAAGGGGATTCCTCCCTACCCTCTGCCCGGCCTGGACCAAGCGTTGCCCAGCCTGCATGGTAGGAGGGTCCCTCTGGGGGCTCCCACTGTGACGCTGAGCTCTAGTAAAGGGCTCTGGGCTCAAGCGCACCGGAGGCCTATGCTTCCGAGGCCATAGCCCCCCTAATCTAGCTACCTGGGGCCCGCTAGCAGCCCCCCCATTAACTTCTGCCACCCTCTTCTGCAACCAGGCCTCACCTCGTGAGGCCGCTGCAGTCCTAAGCTGTGCCATCAAGGCGTCACAAGACTCTATGATGCAGACCAACCTCTAATTTTCCTTTCCAGAAAAAACTGTCCCTCACTTCCGACAGGCCCTCTTACTTAAACCTTTCTATCCTCCTCCCCTTAACTTCCGACCAGACTTCTAGCTAATCCCACCCCTTAAACTCCCTCTCACACGTTAACCCCTGAATGACCTATTTAACAGGAAAAAGAGAGGGGGGAGGGGGCCCCTACGCTCAGTCCCCCGCTGCAGGCCTCCCTTTCCAGTGACAATTATTGCATGTGTGTATGTAGCCTATGGACCCAGCATCATAAATTCTCCCTTATCAGGAATTTCTCTCTGTCATCAGATAACCCACTAGCACATCCTTTCCAGATCTGGTAATTTACAACACATGTTGCAAAAGTTGGAATTTTGTGTTGCCAGGTGTCATAAAACTCATGATCTGGCAGATAAGGGTAGTAAAGTGGCCTCTGACTGACCTCTAAACTGTATTCCGGCATTATTAATCTGATCAATATTATTATTATTGAAACTCCCTGCATCCTGTTCTGGTGAGCAGTACGTCCCAGACATGCCTAGTTTGGTCTTATTGAACTCCATATTTTGTGTTAATAATCTGGTGGTTAAGATTTCATAAAACCTGAAACTGGGAAATTATGAATCTAAAATATGAGCATTCTAGGGGTGTCTAAAGAGCATCATAATCTGTAGGAACATATCCTCCCAGCCCCCTACTACTTGCCCTCCTACTAGTCACTCCTTTGGATATATGCATAGAAAAAGATGTGTGAGTCAACCAGATGGGGGCTCTAACACATACCATTTTGTTGCTAAGCACAACAGCATTGACAGATTGTGCTGCAGAGAGCCCAGTAACTCATAACAGAACTTTGTATGAGCGACTTGGACCAAAGCAAAAACCAACTTTCACGTAAGTATTTTTCATTGTTATTCCATTTAATTTATACTGTTGCTATTGTTCTTTGATTAGCATTTATTTTGTACTGTTTATGCACTATGTTTTCTTATGCATTTACTTTTTCATCACTAAAAACTGTAAGTTGAATCTCCGAATGCTCTAAGCAAAAATAGTGTAACCTTCTCTCCTGAACGCCACTACAAAAAGTGAATTCTGTGACATTCCTGTCTTGAGTGGCAGTGGGTGAGACAGACAGTACTAAAAGAGGCAGAATCATAACTGCGGTTGTCAATGGTATCTGTGCATGCTTCTGTCTAAGCATGTGGTGTAGTCTACCTGTGAGTGTGTTTAGCAAGGGTTAACATATTGGTTAACCTTGCCACATGACAGCGCCTTCTCCGCTGGTGCTTATATTGTTGCTGAGCGTGCTGGAGGGTGAGAGGGCTGATTACCACACAAGGGCCTTACAGTATGGGTCTTACAGGAAGAAATGTTCACCGTATTCATTTTTACTGCTTCTAATCCCCACTAACTGACCTGTATGTAACTGAGAATTCAGACTAGTTCTCTAAAAGCATAAACCATTTTTCTACCAACAACTTTGTCACTTATTTCTCTTTGCCCCATTGTCTCTACCTTCTAACATGTGGAACTAGTTGTATTTGTAAAAAAAATTTTTAGAGATCCTGGAATCTTCGGGGACTTAAGCTGCATACACACGTGCAATTTTTGTCGTTGGAAAGGATCTTTCACAATCCTTTCCAACGACAAAGGACTACACGATGCATGAACGGTGCTGTACATACAGCACCGTTCTGCTCTATGGAGAGGGGAGGGGGAGAGCGACGGAGCGCCACCCTGCTGCGCGCTCTCCCCCTTCCCTTGCATTAGGATCGGTCGTCGTTCTTCGTCCGTGGATCCACCAGGACGGTCGTTCGGACGATGGACAACGCCGACTGTACACACGCCAGATTTTTGCCCGATATTTGGCCGATGCTGATTATCGAGGGAGAAAAATCTGACGTGTGTACGCAGCTTTACACCTGACTTTGCTTGTTTTGCTAACTTTGCTTTTTATCACTGCTACTCAGTCCTCACCAACCCCTCTCAACAATCCGTCAATCTTATTGCAAATACACTGTTAAGCAATCATTGTTTTGTTGACAGATTACACAGTCTTTGTGTTTGATACCACAAACTTACTATGAGGACCTTTCTTGCCTTCCTATTCTCGCTGCAACAGTCCCTTCACTGTTTGCTCCTGAGCAGGCATACTATGCTTAGGCATTATACTTACCAATACTTTGTAGAGTATGTGTAGTATAATGTAGTGAAAGTTGCCAATACTTTTTATAGCTGTTTATTTAGATCCAAAATCCAATTCTTCAAAGTAGGGTTCCTAAACCTTATAATGGAAATTTTACAATCAAATTAAAAATAGTTTTGGTTTGGCTCCCTATTTACATGACTGCAGTCAAGCTCAGGGCTATTAAGCTTGATCTGCACTGCATCATGATTGCTGGGCCTTATGTATTTGGTTAGTAAGGCATTTGAAAAGTATTGGTTATAATAAAATCATCTTCATTCTTAAGATTAGCATGTATAGGTTAGGTTATGTGTACTGTGACAAATTACCCACATGAGATCATCTTTTCTGATGTAAAGTAATATACAGACAGGTGGTGGATGTATAAGCAAAAAAATAAATAAATAAATAAAAAAAATACATTCAGTATTTAATACAACAATACGTGGACCACATCAAAACCAAGTGGATGTGATAGGCTGAAATACAGAAGCTATAGAACAATATTTTGTAACCTTGGGCCTGTGGCCACCTGCCCAAACATGTAGGGATTAGTGTCCTAAACTGGGACAACATACAGGAAGTGGGAGGGGGGCACCCCACGCCATCCAGTGAAGGTGTGTGAGGTAAGTTAAAGTCACCCCCAACCACTACATATGTGTGGGGTAAAATATGTATTAGTTCTAAGAGCTTCCCTGGATATATGTTGCAAAGTACAATAGCCAATGAATTGATATAGCCGTGTAAAAGCACATAAAGACCCTTTGGGTCAATATTAGATTGACTCATGGTAAAGGGGGTCCCTGAGCGTATCAGCATAGCTACCAAAAGCGAATTTGTGTTGACAGTGGTTGTTGCAAATACTGGAGGATAGTATCTTTTAGCAAAGTGATAGGCCCAGGGTCTGCTAGGTGAGTTTCCAGCAGAAATGCAAAGTCAGCATAGGAATGTCTGCACTCCTGCAGGGCAAGTTTACGTTTGGAGGGGGAATTCAACTCCTTAACATTTAAAGAAGTACACTTAAGCATTTTTCCTGATTAGGGGAAATGGTCAAACCTGTCTGAGCAGCATCTTGCAGACCTGCAACCCTTCCTCCACAAAAAATATGAGCAGCTACTTTGTACCAAATACCTCTGAGAACCTCATCCAAAAGAGTAAAAGAAAAACAACCCTGGCCTGAAAGACTGTAGTCTCATAAGATCAAAGAGAGAAAGGGACACAAAAAACATAAAACAGTAAAGTATAGTACCAGGATTACACTGACACACGTCAGTAGGGGCGTCTGTAGCACCTAAAGGTCTCCCGGGTGTGATGCCACTCCCAGGGCTGTGTAAAAATTCAGGTGCGACGGAGGTCATGTCGAACAGCCCGACCATGTCTAGTACCAGCCCACACTCCGGATATCAACTGCCAGAAAAGAGGAGGGAGTAACGAAAAACATAACCAATAACTAGTTGCTTAGATTAAGTACAGGTTGTTAAGACATTAAACCACTGAGATAGGACTGAAAACAGGGAAAGCCACAACCCCCATAATAAAGATATCATCTTGCTACAGACCTCCTTCGGAAGGTGCTAAAGAAAACAAGTGAAAACAAGTGGGTTCCCTAAGTAGGCACTCTATTCTGGAGTTGAAGTACCATTGATCTAGTAGCCTGTAACTCCTAATCCACAGTATCCACCCTATTCGCCAAGGCTTTAGGATCTACCCACGCTACTTTAATCTCCGCTTTGCAGGTCTCCTTGACTTTTAAAAGAAGTTGGCGAAAATCCTCCTTAGTGCGAATAACTTGCAAATATTCCTTCCAAGGAAAGTAGGGAATGTGAATGGCCCCCATGGGAGGTTGTAAGGGACCACCGTCCATGCCACAGTGCAGCATGGAAAATGGAGAGGACCCCATAGATTGAAGTTCCAACAGTATTGTAGCGTCAGCTGCTGAGGGGGGTTCAGTAGTTAGACTGGCTTTGGGGGGTGGGTCAGAGGGACCCCATGCTGCACTCACCACATCTGATGTCGTGGGAAGTTTCCCAAGTGTTGTAGAGGTCCCTGGCCTGCAGCGAGAAGAGGTAACAGTTAAGGCATTGTGACATTTCTAGTTTTGTGTCAGGTAGGCATAATGTTAAGGGTCCCACGTCCTTGCTATGTAACTGGCCCTGGGGGTCTATAATTTGTATATTTAATTTCGGGCTTCTAGACACACTTACTTTTTAAACAGCAACCCTGATGTTCAATTTTCACTAGTTTTTATAATTATGACCCCCATATTTTGTAAGTTATTGAAGGCAGGGAAATGAAATTTGGGGTACTAGCTATCAGGGTCCCCTGTGTACCTTGAAAATTTCAGGTTGGTAGGACATATTCAGGAGATATGGAGGTTTGTACTGGGGGAGATGTAAGGCTGCAGTGGGAGAGATAGATATAAGGCTGCAGTACATGACATGCAGCATTCATACACAGTGAAAGTGAAACTTTCCTAACGATGCAGTCATTGTACACACCTATTGGTATACGCCCTCTGCTAGTTATTTTTCACTGGTAGTTTTTTTTGATAGGACACCGGCAGAACATCCGATCATCTGAGATTATCAGACGAGGGAACAGTAAGCAATCTGTAAGGAACTTACCTGTCCTGCAAGCCCGCGGCGTCCTTGGGGATCCCAGCCGCAGAGGGGGACGCCGCTGCAGCAGGCAGCATGGCCGAGGCTGCTGCCCTGCTCGCAGCGTGTCCCTCTCTGCAGGCGGAGGGATCCGTCCTGGCCAAACTACTGTTAAGCCAGGCGGCATCCCTTGCATCTCTGTGGACGTGTTTACAGAAAGTCCTGTTCTCAACACTGTTTTGGATGTGCAAAGTAGTGCACGTCCCAGGGGTGCTGTGGGAAGAGGTGCGCGTGCTACCACGCGTGCCTCTTGTACCCCCCGAGGGCGTGTCACTCGGCTGCCTTGCTGCGGGGCGGGACATAGTTTGAATTCCCTTGCGGCCAATCGGCCGCAGGGGATTCAGTCACTCTCCAATCAAATGGCGCCAGGTGGTGCAAGGTCATTGGTCACTCTAGCCATTTAAGCAGAACCTGTCCTGACCACCATTGCCCGCTAAAAGCCTCTGTGTACACAGTGTGCTTGGGAGCGTTCTTTGTGTTAGTTAACGTTTCCCTAATTGTCATTATAATAGCAACCTGGTCTGATACCTGACTCTTGCCTGAACTCTGCCTGTCCTGACCTCGGATTGTTTGTGACCCTGTCTTTGCCTGCTGCCTGCCCTGACCTCGGATTGTTCCTGACCTGCCTTTGCCTTACCCTCCTGTACTATGCTTCGGACTTGATTTCTGTGAAATACCCTGTCTTGTTTTATGACTACAATAAAACTCAAAAAAAGGACATTTGGAGTTGGCTGTGGTTTGTGTGCCGAGGCGCATTACACAATCAAGGGGGGCGCTGGATAAACAACCCCCATGTGGCCAGACGCCCTCCCTAGGGTGGTGTTTTGTCCCGTGCAAGTTCCCATGGGAGCAGTGGGACATCCGTGGAGATGTGTGTGATACAGCTGTTAAAACTGAAGATGTCTGAGATTTTGTAGATGTCACAAACATATCTTGCAACATGCAGAACAATAAAGACAGGTATAAGCATTTTAGCATTACAAGATTAGTATAAGTTAGGATTGGATAGCTGTAGGCTAACATAGATTTCTTTTTAACAATTACATCATATACATAAATAACAAAATTACTATCCAATGATTAAAATGAACATTGTAAATCAAGATTGATAATATAACAAATAGCAATATTAGGGTCAAAAGGTGATACAAGAAAACGGTGATAAAAAATAAGAATAAAACATCATACCTAAGATACATAAATGTAGGGTATGCCAGTAGTTAAACACTTATATACTTGTATAGGCAGAAGAGGAAACCTATGTAAAAAAAACTTTATCATTTTCCCCATCCTTAAAGGTTGAGAGAGAGGGATTTATACCATCAAGTAAAGAAAAATCTCCTGCCCATTCTAAGTCAGTCCGCAGATCATTCTGCCATTGAAGTATGCTGGGCATGTGGCACTAAGGCCTTGTCCTTCAAACTTACCTGTGCATCTTGCTTTAAAGAAGCAAGTAAAGATAAGCAAACAACCAAGAGAGTTTTAGGTCTACACTGATTAAGCTGTCAGAGGATAAATGCAAGTAAATAACTATGTCCACAGCTTTCAAAGAAAGCTGCATGGAGAGTATGGAGATTTGGTTCAGGATTCTAAACCTTCACATGGAGTCTGAAAGTGGGACTGACAGCTCACTCTTTAGATTTTGCTTTGGTGGTTCTCTTAATTCAAACCCTTAGGCAGGCCATCTAGTAAGAAGTAGCTGTTTTTCACCTAGAGAAGTTATACACCACATTTTAAAAAGGAAAGTTGCCCAGCAGTAGCATTAGGATTGGTGTCACATTGTTGAGGTGGGCAGATAAACAGGTCCTGCCCAGATCCTATTTGGAAGAAGGTATACAGAGGATCACAGGGAGTGAGTAGCTCTTTGTTCCATTCAGCCCTCTTGCATAACTGTACAAGAGGCAAAGAGATTTGCTGTCAAGAAATTTGTTGACTCTCAGTAAGGAGAACCTTAAAATCAGTCTGAAAAGAGCCTAAGTAAAGCCTTCTGAAGGTGTATCTGTCCAGACGCTGAAGATAGAAACAACATAGTCTAAGTTTTCCAGCATTTGGAAAAGCACAATAACACCCTGGGTGATTTCAGTCAGGTAACATGGCTACCGGATGGAGTTCCTGGTACGTTCAGACAACAGTTCCAAGAGATTCATAGACGTGTAATGCGCTTCTATCTTATGTGTAAGAAGTAAGAAAAGCAGTTGTGCTGCTTTCAATAGGAGAGCAAGAAAGAGGATTTCATGGTTTTCATTCCAAACATTTCATAGTAAAAAGACCTCTGAGGTGTTTAGGGTGATTTCTGGACCTGAAGGATTTAAATCCCCTTGTTCACACTAGGAGGTTTTGTATGATAATATTGCAGATGACTGTCAATTATTGGTCTGGCTCATGGGATGATTTCCTAGCAGAAGCCTACAGGCCTGTCAATTGTGGGATGCCATCAGACATTCTTCCTGTTTGCTTTGTTTTAAATGCCTCCAGTTCACCTATCTACCACCTTCAGTCTTTTCACAGCTCCAGGATGCCTAATAAAATGTTTGTCACAGTGATAACCTGGCCGTGGTTCGGGGACTCAGCTTATGTCATTACTTGAACAACATTCTTTTGCTGACAAACCAAAGTTGGAGGGTCACAAGAAGACAATTCTGCAAACTCTAACTCCGGTAAACCATCAGAAGAGTCAGTTAAGGCCAATGTAGGGAATAGAACTTTTAGGATAATATTCATTATGGTGAAATCTAGAACACTTTTGCCTTCCTACAAAATGGCACAAATGATGGTGTGGGCTCAGAGTTTTAGAGGGTTCGATACTGCCAGCAAAATATTTATTAATATAATCCTAATATAATTATGCAGTATTAATATAGCGGTGATGAGTTGCGTAGTGCTTTATATATAAGGTTCATAGTCATGTCACTAACTGTCCCACAGAGGAACTCACAATCTAATGTACCTAACATATTCCTATATTTTAATATAGTTTTGGGCAAAGCCAATTAACCTAGCTGCATTGAATGCAGGGTATTTCTAAAGCTTATGACATTGCATTGCACTATTTGAATTGGTTCATGGTTAGGCTTGCACATGTATGGCTTCCAGTCGTGCTTCCTTGATCCTTGGGTTTTCTACTTGGAGAACAAACTCACTGTACCCTGGTTAGTCTGACAAGATTTGGGATAGGAGTCCTTCGATTGAAATTTGTCTTGGGAAATAGCTTTGAGGCACAGGACTAGGATTCAAGTCACCTTAGATGCCAGTCTCAAAGGTTGGGGAGCCCACGATATGGGACATCTCCTTTGGCTTTCCCTTCAAAGCCACTCCAATCTGGTAAATTGTGGGCAGTCCTGAGACGTTTTGAAAGCCTTCGCTTTGCTCTTGTGTCAGCAGAAAGGTACATGTGAACAGGTCAGATCTTCTACATTGCCAGACAAAATGGAACAAAGATTGTCTTTTTCCATCAAGTCATAGTCAGGTTTTTATGTTTTTCATGGACAAAGAAGCATCTCAACGTTTCTGTCTCCTAACTTGAAAATCTATTGGCTGTTTATAGAAACAGATCATTTCTCAACAACGAGTGGCCTCTGGGCAGACACCGTTTTCAAGTCAATAGACCTAAAGGCATCTCCAGTTATGTTCAAATGCCAATAAATACTGGCTGTGACCCATAATTGAGAAAATTGATTTTTTTCTCCTAATTTACATTTTAGAACCAATAGCACTGATCTTGAGAGGTCTACTAAAAAATAATGAAGGATTCAGGAAAAGCAATGGTAATTATTTCTGTCACAGATCCCCGAAGGGGGGATCTGTACCCGTGTCTATACCACCCACCTCACATTCCTCTGCAGCCAGCAGCAGCCCTGTTCCGGAAACCTGTCCGCTGGTCACTTCCTGCTTTGAGTCAGGTGATCTCATGAGTGCTGACCCCTTACCCTAGAGAACCAGAATATTCCAGAAGTACTCCATCTGCTGGCAAAAATGCAATCACCACCTGAGCTGCCTCTGCTCCCGCACTCCCTCTGGTGGTGGGTGCTCTTACCTGCCGGTCATGTGATTTCGATCTGCCTCATGATCTCCCTTATAAAAAAAGTCACTGGAAGGCCGTGTTTCCTCTGCAGCTTCAGAGATCCTACACCTGCGTAAGGCCTCCCTCACTGTGGGCCAGTATGCTAACAAATTCCAAGCCCTGGCTACAGAATTGAGCTGGAACAATTTTGCTTTTGTGGCAGTGTTCTGACAGGCCTTCCTAGCCATATCAAGGATGAAGGTGACCTTCCATCTATGCTTGATTACTTGGTGTCCCTCTGTATTCCGGTTGACATTCTGTTCTGCTTGGCTTGCCCTGGCTCCAAAAACATTCTCCAGTCATCGAATAGAGTTCTGGAGACATCATCTCTTGGGGCGCCACCTGCTTCAGGAGTATCTTCCCAGGCTCCTTCCTGTCCAGCAAATCTGTTATTCAGTCACTTCCCTGCTGCCTGGTCTACTAAGACCATACTGGGAGTTTGCAAATGTTTTAGTAAAAAGAAGGCAGAGATGCTACCACCACATCATCCGTATGACTGTGCAATTGACCTGGTTCCTGGTTCGTCTCCCCCTCGGGGCAGAGTACCCTCTCTCCATCCCCGAGACCAATCCCATATCTGAAGGATGGTTCCCTGCGTCCCTGTATAGATTACATAGAGCTAAATAAAATCACTATCGAGAATAAGTAACTGCTGCCCCTTATCCCTGAACTCTTTGACTGGTTTCAAGGGGCATCTGTTTACCAGGTTGAACTTGCGTAGTGCTTACAACCTGATCTGCATTTGTTGTAGTCGTATGTCCTCAAGGTTGTGTACTTGGATGACATCCTGGTTTACTCCAAGGATCTGCCTACCCACCATGGCCATGTCACCACAGACAGTCCTGCAACGGCTTCTCAAGAATTTACTTAATGCCAAGCAGGAAAAGTGCCAGTTTAAACTTTCTGAAGTTCATTTTTAGGATACATTGTGTCAGCAGGGGGTTTGTCCACGGATCCTGAAACTTTTGGCCGTGCTTGACTGGCCAGAACCACTTGGCCTAAAACCAATTCAGCGGTTTATTGGCTTTGCCAATTATTATCGTGAGTTCATTAAAGACTACTCCGCATCGGTTGCCTCACTTACATCTATGACTATGAAGGTTAGTAACTGCAAAGTCTGGTCACCTGAGACACTCCAGGCCTTTCAGTCATTTAAGAAGGCCTTTGCTTCAGCTCCTGCTCTTTTTCGCCCTGATACCTCTCATCCTTTCTTTTTAGAAGTGGACGCTTCTTCTTTCTGAGTTTGTGCAGTCCTGTCCTGATCTGCAGGCAAACTGAGATCCTGCAGTTTGAAGTTCTCTTGCGGAAGACGTTCTCTCCTACTGAGAGAATCACTCCATTGGAAACCGTGAGCTACTTCCTGTCAAACTTGCCTTAGAGCCGGGGTCAGCAAACTTTTTTGGCTACTAGGCCATTTTAGGAGGTCAAGAAAGCACACTAGGCCAGACTCTCTCTCGAGTCCTGTGCTGATGGCTCCGCCCCCACCAGGATCATCCCTGAAGGGAAATTCCTCTCCACCCCTGAAGGGAGATCCCTCTCCACCCCTGAAGGGAAATCCCTCTCCTCCCTATCCACCCCTGAAGGGAAATCTCTCTCCTTTAGCAATGCATACGGAGGAGAGGGAGCGCCCCTGAAAGGTAATCCCTCTCCTCCACAATGCATACGGAGGAGAGGTAATGCCCCTGAAAGGAAATCCCTCTCCTCGGCAATGCATACGGAGGAGAGGTAATGCCCCTGAAAGGAAATCCCTCTCCTCCGCAATGCATACGAACGAAAGGGAATGTCCCCCTACCCCCGGATGCGGCTCGGGGGGGGGGGGGGGGCATTAGGCTGGAACGGACGACTGGCTAGGCCGTACCCGGCCTAAAGGCCAGAGTTTGCCGACCCTGCCTTAGTGGAATGGCACCACTAGATAGAGGGAGCCCGTCATCCTGTGACCATTTATACTGATCACAAGAATCTGCAGTACCTACAGACTGTCCAATGCCTAAATACTCGCTAAGCTCTTCTTAAGATTTGATTTTATTCTTACCGATAGCCCAGGCTCAAAAAACATGAAAGCTGATGCCCTGTCTGGTTCTTTCGAAAAGGAGGATCCTGAACTTGAACAAACCTTTGTCATCGACCCTGCCAGAAGCCAGTGAAGCTGGACCAGATCCCTCCAGGGAAGAACTTTGTTAAAAAGGGCCAGCGCCCCTTTGGTACCACAATGGGGACATGCCTCCAAGCTTGCTGGTCACTATGGGCAACACAAGACCTTTGACATGATTAGCCGTAAATATTGTTGGCCAAATTTGGAACAGGATGCGTGGGATTTTGTGGCTGCTTCCACTGATGGAGCCCGGAACAAGGTGCCTCGCAGGTTTCCCTCTGGTCATTTACAGCAACTTCTGATTCCTGAACAACCCTGGACTCCATGGACTTCATAACTGATCTTCCGTCTTCCAATGAGTTTACCACATTTTGGGTGGTTGTTGATAGGTTCTCAAAAATGGCCCATTTTGTTCCCCTTCCTGGTCTTTCCTCTGCCCACAAAAGCTTTCTCAAAGAAATCATCCGCCTGCATGGTTTGCCATCACACATTGTTTCTGACCGTGGAGTTCAGTTCACTTCCCATTTCTGGAGAGCCTCTTCTGCTTGTTGGAAATAAAGCTGGACTTCTCTTCTGCCTACCATCCTCTGTCCAATGGGCAATTGGAGTGAACCAATCAATCTCTGGAGCAATATCTCCACCTGTATGTCAGCTCCCTGCAGGACAACTGGTCTGACCTTATGCCTTGGGCTGAGCTTGCCCACAACAACCGCTCCAGTGAATCTATAGGCCTAAGCCCCTTCTTGATTGTCTCTGAACGTGATCCCAGGCTCCCTTCCCCTGTCCCTTCCTTATCTGATGTTCCTGCTGCAGCTGCCACTGCTGATCACATCCAGCAAATTCGGAAAAAGGTCCAAGAGACTTTACTTTGCTCCTCAGCTAGCTACATAAAATGGGCTGACAAAAAGAGAACCCCTGCACCCCAGTTTTCGCCAGGTGATAAAGTGTGGCTTTCTGTAAAGCACGTTCAGCTGCAGATGACTTCTCCCAAGCTTGTTCCACTATACATAGGTCCTTTTGCTGTTTTGGCTCAAATAAATACGGTCCCCTACAAGCTGAAACTACCTCCATTCCTGAGAATTCTGTAATTTTTAACAGATTCTCTAAAAAGTCTGTACTTCCTGGCCCTGTTTCTGCAGGTTCAGAAGAGGAGTAGAGCAGATCTTGGACTCCAGACTTGTCCGGGGATCTTTGCAATATTTAGTACGTTGGAAGGGCTACGGCCCTGAGGAATGTTCTTGGGTTCTTTTAAAGGATCTCCATGTTCCCCATCTACTCAAGAAGTTTAAATTACCCAACAAACCCGGAGGGGGGCCTAAGAGGAGAGGTACTTTCACAGATCCCCAGAGGACCAAGGGACCTGTGCTTGTGTCTGTACCACCCACTTCACATTCCTCTGCAGCAAGCAGCAGAAGCCCTGTTCAGGACTCCTTTCTGCTGGTCACCTACTGCTCTGAGTCACGTAATCCCATGAGTGTTGCCCCTTTAAGCTGCGTACACACTTCCAATTTTTATCGTTGGAAATGAACGACGAACAAACGACGAACGACCGATTGGCCAAAAATCGTTCGTAAAAAAAGTAACCAACGACGCCGACGAACGAGGATAGTCGTTGGAAATGAACGACCGGACCGGCGGATCGGATTGGACGACGATCGTTGACCATCTATCGTGTGTACAGTCGTTCAGTGATCGTCCATGGTCTGAGCATGCGCGGTGAACGAACGTTCGCTCACTTCCTGTGGTGCACGTCACTTCCTGTATCGTTCAAACGATCGCATCTATTGTGTGTACAATATCTTTGGACGATCGTGTCGTTATCTGTAGGTACAGGATCGGTGCCATACGATCGTTTGCAGATATCGTGCAGGATCGTTCGTCGTTCGTTTACCAACGATAAAAATTGGAAGTGTGTACGCAGCTTTACCCTAGAGAACCAGAATATTCAGCAGAAGCACTCTTATCTTCTGGCAAAAGTGCAAACACCACCTAAGCTGCCTCCCACACTCCCTCACTGGCAACAGGAAGTTGCCTGAAAAAGGAGTTTCTTTGTCTCCGCTTCCAGGTTCCCATTGTTCCAGTTTGTGTCTCCTGTTCCTGATTGTTCATATAGCAACCACGGCTTGACCTTGACTACTCCTGCTTCCCACCTGCCCTGACCTCTGGCTTGTTTTGACCTTGATTCTGTCTGACGTTCCTGCAGCTCGCTTGATTGCTTTTTGTCAGCAGTCACCTGCGTCTGCCTACATGAGGGCCGCAACCTGGCAGTTGCCCGCAGCGTAACATCCTCACCACTAGAGGCTCTGGTGAAGGCAGCTGCTTAGACTCTGCGCCTCGCGCACATCTGTGCTAACCGATCTGGTGACAGACGGTCCACCATCCTGCCCTGCAGCATCGTGACAATTTACCATTGGCCAAAATTGGAAAGGTTTTAACTCAAAATATGATGGCTACTTTTAATATTTTTTGCCAGGACTAACTTTTTTAGGGCAGGTAGCCACATTATATCCCTAACTGCCTGGGGCTGAATGCCAACTTGTTGAAAGGCAGGGGGTCCTAGCATCTGGCTTTTTTCTGTGGTGGCAGGAAGCTTACAAACATCTATAAATAGATGCCACAATATATAGAAAGTTTTTATTTGAATAGCGGAATCAAGGGTTTTCTTTGGTAACCCATGACCGGCACAGGTTTTGCATTCAATTTTGGACAAGGAACTTGGGGTCAACTTGTTTAGGTCCAAGTGTCAGCCCCCACAACCACCAGGTGGATGGAACATGTTTTGCGGTGGCAGTTCTTCAAAGCAGTTTTGAAATTGAAGCCTTCAGTAAAGTAATTGTTTTCAGCATAGGACTTGCCTCTGGTTCTACAAGTTCATAGAGAGCCCCCCCCCCCCCCCCTTCCATCCAGTCAAGGTCTGTTCAATAAGAAATTGGACATGGTAGATGAATTTTGTGACTAACTGTTACCATGACAAGTAAGGTTTAAGAGCTATGCATCCTCTTTGAAAGGAGCCAGATTGTACTTATCTTCTGGAAATGTGTATGCATCTATCATTGAAAGATGTATTCTGTGTGTCACTCATGTCGCTGGGAAATAATTCCTCAGCGTTGAGACTTTCATTTCTGTGGGCTCTCATGAACCTGAGGAAGATTTTCTCTATTTACCATTTTCCAAAAAAAAAAAAAATTATAGTAATATTGTTTTAGCCAGCCTCCCTAGCAGTCCTATATGGAGCACAGCTGTATCTTGCCCAGATTTTGCATCCTGAGGTTTTAAATACCATATGGTATGCTTACATCATGAGGGCTTGATTCCATTGGAGGAAGTCAAGAGACATTCAACTAGGGAAGGGGGCAACCTTTTCGGCTTCATTTGCAGATGTTTCTACTGAAGTGATCTGTAAATAACCAGTTGGAAGTCTCCAAACAATCCTTTAGCTTTATAGGTTGGGGCTTCAGCCACCTTTGGGCTTCCATTTGGCAAGTGGCTTGTTCTAAAGAGTAACTTTGTTTCTGTGGCATTGTTTGTTTTCTTCCCTCCTTTATGTTCTTGTATGCTACTTCCCATGTGTACATGCTGTCAGGAGGAGTTTACTGGTAAGGAAAATTACGGGTAAGTATGACAACAGTTTTCCATTTTTTGAGTCTTTTGCAATGACCTTAAGGTGAACATTGAACAGAAAGGTTACTATGTAGACCAGTATTTCTTAACTAGGGTTCTTCCAGAGGTTGCTAGGGGTCCCTGAGCAATGAGCAATTTGTACCTTCCAGGTCAGTTTAACAAACAACAATGATCTTTTTGGCTATCCATAAAGATGGTATTCCTCCCACTGGCAAGCAATGTAAGTGGCATTCTTCCCATTATCCATCACACAAATGTAATGTGAGCTGTGGATGTGGTCATTATAGCAGAGGTTGGCTGGCAATTGTAAATGTGTGCATTTCTGCTGTTTTGGCAAATACAAATTGGGTTTAGCTGCATTTTCTATTAGTACAGAAATGTATGAAGGTGCAGTGTTGCTATATAAAAAATATAATTAACAATTGTGAAAGTCAATATCATTGCGGTATAAGTAACTGGAAGTTGTAAGTTGGTAAATGTTGGTATGCATCTCTGACTGCAAAATTGTGCACTTCTACAGTGTTGACCAGTAGAAAAGTGTGTGTTTATTGCAGTGTTAGCAATGCATTAGGGGTATTTAGCTATGTACACACGTCGGATTTTTCCGGCCCACCGGACTTGTCTTGAGCGAGACATGTGCAGAGGACATGCCAGACTCCTGCTATGATGTACCCTGGAACCTTAGAGGTTCCCATTCAGATTCACATCCAATATGTCTGCCGTTGGTGAGAAATAAATGTTGTGTGCAGCTTAGTGCTTCTAAAAAAGGTGGTAAAACCATCCCTACTTACTCATCTCTGGTCGCTTACAACAAATAATTTTCCTCCAATAATGGATTTTTTAAATCAATATTCTCCACCTTCCCTAATCATTGATGGTCAGTGTAAAAAAAAAGTAAACCCCTAAACATTTGCAGTAAGTTACTTTCCCCCACACCTAATATTAGGTGATTATAGAATAAGGGGTAATTTATCATTGACAGTAAGTCCTGTCTCTTCTCTGCCACCTCCTTCTGGTCTATTGCCAATACTATGTAGCTGCTGTTAGGCAGGAGATAGCCAATCATGGAATAAACTCTTAGCCAGATGCGGAATGGCTTTTAGAAGGGCTTGAGAATCCTCCAGTGGGCACCTGCTGCTTTTAAAAAAATAAGTGCCTTGGTGCACTATAAGGTGAATTGTTCTATAGGTGACAAATAAATCAAAGCTTCAGCAGAGCAGATGTATCGGTGCGAGGGAGAGAGAGCTGGGTAGAAGCAGCCTATGGGCTAATTTAAACCACTAAACACCATGCTTCTAGAATATATAATTGTGGGCATTTATACCAATCCTGGAGAGGGGAGAGGTAATTACTGCCAATAAAAGCAATCCTGGGGGTTAGTATTGTGGACAATGACACCAATATTGGTGGTTATACTGGTTATACTGTTGCCACTGATATCAATCCTGGGATTTATTGCTGTCACAGACATCAATCTTGGCAATTATTATTGCTGTCATTGACACCAAAGCATACACAGGTGATTCCAGTACCTACTGACTTGCAATATAAGGAACCCAGTTACATACTCCTGACTACTGCATTATGTTGTATGTTACATAATCGTTCCTTGTTTCAACAGTTGTTGGTAGTTGAAGGATCACACAAGGGATTATTAATTTGTCTTCTAAGGTAGACTTAGACAAAATGTAGGCTGTCTGTGTATATATTGTGTGCAGAAAACATACATTATAAAATAATTAGATTTTAACACTTGATGGTGGGGTCTTCTTTATTTCTCTGATTGGCCTTAAGTGCCCAATCTGACCCTGCCTATAGCCCCAAAAAATTAACTAAATGTTTCTGATAGTGAAGAAATAATGAAGTAGGTTTTTGAGGCAAATAAAGGTTTAACATTTATTGATCAAGAAATTGTTGCGGTCCTAATAAAGACATAGACCTTTTGAGCTAAACAATATTCAAATCTTAAACATAAATGTGACAAAATTTAAGGTTGACACTTGTGATAAGGAATTTTGTAGGCTTATCTGAAAGCCTGATGCATTTCACCTATAAAGCTTCCTCAGGGGATTGTAGAGACCATAGTGATAAGTCCCAGCAAAAGCTAACAATGCAAAAATGTACAAATTAAAAATAAATATAAATGCAGAGATAATATAAATTAACAATACCCTAAGATAATTATATAAATTAACAATACTCTAAGATAATTATATCCATATCAAATAAACGTCATGGAGGTCAATTTGTAATCAATATCTAAGTTCAATACATATAACAAAAAATATGACTACTTACAATGTGTATATACTGTGCTTTAAAACAAAAGAGAGGTACCAAGGAAAAAGCCACTCCAAAGTACTTAGAGCCTCCTAAAGGTATAGAAATGATGATAAAAGATCAGACTGGTCGAGAAGTTTTTGAAAAAAGGGACTGATGGGATGCAAGCGGTAGATACTATTAAGGGAAAGTACTTACTTTAAAAGACCGTGGGCAAATGACAATGTTCAGTGATATTCATTGAAAAGATATAAGTTAGAAGAAAATTATAATACTTAATAAATAATAATGCAAAATGCACCGGATTTTGGGATAAGCCTACAAAATTTCTTATCTCAAGTGTCAACATTATATTTTGTCACATTAGATTTGAATAATGTTTAGGTCAGAAGTTCTATGTCTATAATAGGACCACAACAATTTCTTGATCAATAAATGTTAAACCTTTATTTGCCTCAAAAGCCTACTCACTTCTCTATTTCTTCACTTTATCATGTCACTTTAGGCTTGGCAATAATCCAACACTATACCTATAGTTACCATTAATCTGAAAATACCCTTTCCTGATTATCCTAATTCTTAATAAATGTTGTTGTTTTAGGAATATTTATCTGCATAAATATGGAAATTATATCCCCTATCAATGCATATATTCAATAAAAGAAGGTTCTTGCACAAATGATAGCTAGTCACTCAAACAGTTTAATTAAGAAAACAAGGTGAAACAAAGTACACAGTAATATTGTTTGATATCTACACATAGGAACTTCAATCAATGATTTATATATATATCACATGGACATAAAGATATTAGTAGTTACCCCTGTAATAATCTAGTAACTACTTAGTACACAATACAGTAATTACAAAATGGCAAAGTAATGCAGTAATACTATAGACACCCATAAGACTACAATCAGGAATATCTTATAGCTACCTGCTAAGAGGTTAATGGGTACCTCAGGAGCCTACTTCCTTCTGAAGAGGACTCCATAACTGCTTACCTATGGAGACCCTCAGGAGACAAAGAGAGCCTGCAAGCAAGAGAGAGCTAAATTCTCACAGTTCCCCTTTTTACATAGTTAATTCCCATTAGGTATCCTTGAGGCTTTTGGATTGGTTACTGGATGTGATCTGTAAGATGACTATTGGTTACTGCAACTTCAGGAATGTACTAGACCTCCTAGCTAAGTTGATATGGGCAGCTGCTGTTAAAGCCAGGCGGGGTCATCTAATTTTAGTTGTCACCAAAAGGTCTGGATGGGCCATCAACTCAGCCCATCTGTTCAATTATGCCTCCATCTTCTGCTGACTCAAGTTTGATGGATTTATTGTCCCTTGAAGGCCCTACTGGTGATCTGTTTTATCATCTGTTTGTTACTTCTGTGAAGTCATGTTTAACCACCTGGGCTAGATTTCTGTACCAAAAGCGGTACACTGTTTTTCATGAATTTTTTTTTTTAAATTGTAGACCTGTAACTTACAGAAATATGTCTGAACAGGGTTCTAGTAGATATCATGAATATAAAAAATGTTTGAAACACACAATCATGTAAAAAAGAAAAAATACTTTTAAAAAAAATTAAATAAAATTTTTGAATTTCCCGCTACGACCCCCATCGACGGGCGCATGCACGGACATCATCAGGAATCGCCGAGGGACGCGTACGCGAGCGCCGGGTATTCTAGTTCTTTCCAAACTTCTGTACTTCCATTTATTTTAGATTGTAGGCTATAATTCACCGAATTACTCAATAATTACTTATAATTCACCGAATTACCCCATAACTCACCGAAATATGTCCAAAATTTTATAAATTTATTATTAATAAAAAAAAATCTTTAAAAAAAAGTTTAAAAAAAAATAGTGTATAATGTATTGTACCTGTACATTAGCCTATATAATATATATATAATACAATTATATATATTATATAAGGATTTCTTTGTATTGGACTGAATACAGCTTTTTTGTATTGAGTTCAATGCAAAGGAACTCAATACAAAATTTTGAATTTCCGGCCCCGCCTCCCGCCCGCACCGGTGATCGTCACTGCACTCGCCGGATGAAGACAGAAGACAGAAGACGTGTCCGGAGGAGCTGCAGGGAGAAGGTGAGTATTTTTTTTTTCGATTGACGCTGGATCATCGCAGCGGGGACCAGGTAAGTGATTGGGATTTATACGGTGAGAAAAGTTCGGGTTTATCGATTTTTGCAAAATCTTTAAACCCGAACCAAGGTCGGGTTTACCGGCCAGGTGGTTAAACACAACATTCCTGTACTGTATTCCTGTATTGTTTCATGCTACTTAGATACAGTCTAACTATTAGGATATCTCCTACAGTGTACTATATACATATATCCCCGCACACATACCTATACATACATACATACTAATAGTGTACATGTATTCATTTGCTTGTTTTCCTTTACTGTTTTTTTTTTTTTTTTCTTGGTATTTGGATTTGCTGGCTGTTATTGACATGAACGTATATCCAAAACTTCAACTTTGGAAAGACATAACAATAAATTTATCAACACACACATCTCTGGAAACTATTAGAGATTATGCTGTATCCTCTATCCTCTATTTTAAACTATGCCTTTCATTATATTGTGAAAACTGCCAAAATAAAGTACAAAACCATAATTGTTATTAATGCTTCACAATACAATCTGCTGTTCAGACTCAAATGTTTCTTGTCAATAAAGTTTTAGCCTTCAACTGTCACATAAGGCGTGTCTTGTTTTTATACAGCAGCTACAGTGTTTCATGCAGGAAGAATTGGCAGAGGACAGATCTGATCGCTTTTACACTGACTTGCATTCAGGTTTAGTATTTCCTGTTTTTCTTAGTTTAGATTGGTGCAGATGTTGTGATTTTTCTTTCAGAGTTGATAGTAATAAGGACTTAAACGCTAATTTCCAAGGAATTGGTACAAAGGTTTCATTTTGCAATCTTCAGCAGAATGATTAGCGTTTGTGTTGTTTCTCTGCATGACACTCAGTGCTGAATCACATTCATTATATGTTATTCAGAAAAAAAATAGTATTGCTGACCTGTACATAGTTACATAGTAAGGCAGGTTGAAAAAAGACATAGGTCCATCAAATTCAACCCCTGGGGAAATAAACATATCCCAGATATAAAACCCTATGGACATACATGTTCCAGACATGTATGTCCCCTGTTGATTTTTGCTCCAACAGGGGGAAAAAATTCCTTTTGATTCTTTTGAGGCAGTGGGATGTTCCTTGGATTAACAGTATGTTATCTTTAATACACAGATATATTCTGTCCTTAAAGAAAAGCATCCAGCTTTTTCTTATTCTCCTGAGCAGTAACCCTGAGTGTGACTCGGTAAAAAAAAAACAAAAAAAAAAAAAACAGCTGATAGCAGTAACCCCAAGCCACACTAAAAAATAAAGACTTAACTGGTCCCATCAGCACTCTCCAGTGTCCTGCCATCCTCGGGCCTGGTCCTCCTCATCCAACCTTTCCCTCGGCGAGTGCGCTGACGTTCTCCGGGATTTCCTGGTGATGTCGATGTGTGCGAGAGCATGGCGATAATTTCACATTATTTTATTTTGGATTCAACACAAAATAGCTGTATTGAATCCAATATAAAGTAATCATTATATCATTTATATATATGCTACTGATAAGTTATATTACAGGTTTCAGTATTTTTAATTTTTTTATGCACTTGCTGAAACTATTTCCTGAGGCAGCCTATTCCACATTCCACACTTTATTTAGGGTGATCATTTCCCCCCTTAAACATCTCTTCCCTAAGGGAGAATAAATTCAGTCCAGCTAGTCTCTCATCATAGGGGAGTTCCTCCAATCCTTTTATTAGTTTATTTGCCCTTCTCTGCACTTTCTACAATTCCACAATATCTTTTTTGTGAACTGGTGCCCAAACCTGGACTGCATATTCTAGATTTCGTCTGACCAGTGCTTTGTCTAGGGGCAGGATTATGTCTCGATCTCTGCAGTCTATTCCTCTTAACACAAGATATTATTTTACTAGCTTTAGATATTGCAGCTTGGCATTGCTAATAGCATGCTAATAATTAGTCTATGATCTACCAGAACTCCTAGATCCTTTTCAAATTCTGACTCCTCCAAATTTATTCCCCTTAGACAGTATGAAGCATGCATGTTTCCTCAAGCGCACAACTACATTTCTCAAAGTGTCATGGCTTCAAAAAACTGTACCATAAAATTTATATTGTATTAAATTCATAAATTTCCTTCCTTTTACTGTACCTGTAGTGCCATTACTCCAGTCAATGACAGGGTAGTTAAAATCTCCAATTGTTAAAACATTACCAGATTTTGAATCCATTTCTATCTGTGCTAGTAGTTGATTCTCTATTTCTTCCTTAGCACTGGGGGGCTATAGCAGACTCCAATAATTAACTGTGTAATATGCATCCCCATATGCAACTCCACCCATAATGTCTTAACCTCATTGCCAGTAATGTAACTGTACTGAATCCAATACAAAGTAATCATTATAATATATATATTATATATGCTACTGTACAGTTAAATTACAGGTTTCAGTATTTTTAATTTATTTAAGTACCCTTGTTTTAACCCCCCCAGCGGTAATCCCTAGTGTGACTCGGGGTGGAAAAAACTTGCAAAAAATGATAACCCCAAGTCACACTCAGGGTAACTTTGGGAGCCCCCCTTACCTTTGCCCCGTGCTCCAGCAGCGATTGGACGATCCCGCTGTAATGCCGGTGCGCCTGTCCGTCAAGGGTCCCGGCCACGCCACTGCTCGCATCCGCAGTTAGATGCGATACACCATGCAGGATTTCTGCATGGTGCATCACATCTAACTGCGGATTCGATCACCAAGAGTAAATTCCGGGGGTGATGCCAGAGGCGATTTCCCCCTGGCATCTCCCCTGGAATTTACTATAGCTGCTTGCATCACCCGGAGAACGTGATGCTCGCAGCTTCGGTGGTGGTTTCAGTGGAGTGAGCGAGGCGGGACATCCCCACCGCATCACCCGACAAGATATGACATCTTCCGGGTGATGCGGAGGAGTGATGGATTCTGGGGGCGGGAAACCTAAAAGCAGATTGATATGTAATCTACTTTTACATATTTTTTAACAGTAAAAACACAACAAAACACATAATAAAAGTATATATTACATATTTTAGTGCACCAAGCATCATTGCCCAGTGCCCTGATTTACATTTTTCCTACTATTAGCCCTGGCCTTGATCTGACCTTTTGATGGTTTATAAATCACTTCCTGAATGTATCTTTTCATCACTTTGTCTTTGACCTTGATTGTTCCTGACTGATTGGTGGAGACGACATGGCATCCAAAAGGCATCTCGCCGGCGCAAGCGCTGTTTTGGAGGAATTTGAAAGCAGCGATAGCGATTTGGAGTCCCTTGTGGAATCTAGCAATAGTGATTCACCAGGAAATGTGTCATCAGACAGTGAAAGTGAACTGAACGACGATTTTGAACCTGAGGTCAGTGCTGTGCGCACATGGTGCTCCATTGACCTAGATGCAGACCAGGATGCGGATTAAAATTGAGGCTGAATGCGTTGACCTCCTGGCATACCTGGTGTTTTCTTGACCGATGAAGTTATCGAAAAAATTGTTGTGGAGACAAACAGGTAAGCCGCTTTAAAAAAAAAATATTATACCAACATGTCTGCTGCTCTGTGTTTGCTAACATTTTTAATTTTTTTTATGCCAACATGTATGCTGCTCTGTGTTTGCTAAGATATTACTTGCAACCTTCACACTATAAAAGAACATAACCTAAAATACCTTTTTTATTTTGTTTTATGCAGGTACGCTGGACAACAACAAGGTGCTCCACACCTGAGGTTTGCAAGAAGCAGAAAGTGGGAACCTGTGACCAGGAATGACATTTAGCTGTTTTTGGGCTTGGTGATCCTGCAGGGAGTTGTAGGCAAACCCATGCAGAAGTGGTACTGATCCAAGAATAAAATGATTGCTATTCCATTCTTTGGCACAGTCATGCCAGAATACCACTTTTCCCTCATCATGAAGTACCTGCACTTTGCAAACAATAAAGAATTTGATGAGACTACCCATACTGCACCAAAACTGAAGAAAATTTGGGAAGTTTCCCAGATGATTCTACAAAATTTCCAGCAAACCTATGTGCCAGAAAGAGATGTCAGCATTGACGAAAGTCTAATGGCTTACAAGGGGAGGCTCAGCTGGGTGCAGTACATTGTGTCAAAGAGGGCACAATTTGGCGTGAAAACCTATATGCTGTGCAAATCCTTATCTGGCTACATCTGGAATACGGTACTGTACACTAGAAAAGGTACACAGTTCAACCCCAGATACAGCCATTATGGATTGGCAACATCTTCAGTGCTATCCCTCATTGAGCTATTGCTAGGTCAGGGCTATTGTGTCACAACTGACAATTTCTACACCTCTCCTGAGCTTTATGAGTTCCTTTTGCAACACAGAACAGATGCCTATGGAACCGTTAGGGCTAACCGGCGTAACCTGCCAGCACTTTGCAAAAGGGAAGCTGAAGACAATTGAAATTGTTGCCTGGCAGAAAGGAAAGATGATGGCCCTGAGATGGTGTGACAAGAAAGATGTGTGCCTGATGAGTACTGTCCATGTTGCCTCCACTGTTCTGGTACACACAAAACGTAGGAAAGAAGTGATGAAGCCACAGGTGGCGATTGACTACAACAACACCATGGGAGGTGTCGACAGAGCTGACCAAGCCATGTCATTCTACCCAGCGATGAGGAAACAGCAAAGGAAGTACTACAAAAAAAATTTTAGGCATCTAGTTGAGCTGTGCCTATGGAATGCCTACATTCTGTATAAAAAAAATAGTCAGAGGCATGTGAATCATTCAGACTTCGTTTTGCAAGTTTCCGAATCCATAGTCAAGAACCACCAACCACCAAACACCATCAGTGGCTGTGAATAGATCTGGACGCCGTGCTTTCACCGTTGTCAACCCAGAATGCCTGCCCGGTCGTCACTTCACAGAATACATCCCACCAACCCAGAGAAAGGCAGCACCTACAAGGATGTGCGTAGTTTGCTGCTCAAAGACTGATGACGGAGGAGGGAAGAAACACAAAGAAACCAGGTTCTACTGTCCTGACTGTGATGTTGGACTTTGTGCAGCACCCTGCTTCAAAATCTACCACACCCAGAATGTCTACTAAAAAATGTAAATACTTTTTTTTTTCTAAAATCTGCATTTAATTTATATTATTATTTATCAATAATATTGCACCCTTGTTTGGAAAATTTCAGTAGGAAAGTTTTGATAAAATTTTCTTTTTTGTGATACATTGTTGTGGTCTATTATTTCATTATTTTTCATAATTATGATTTATAATTATGTAATATATTATAATTTATGATTATAATATAATAAATAAATATAAATATTTTACTCAGGAGTTAATCCTAAGAATTACAGGCCCACATCATAAACAAAAATTTAAATTAAAAAAAAAAATAGGATCACTTTTTGCATAAATAAACTGACACAATAAAACTCTGGGGGGGGGTCACAGATTTGTGTTTTTTATTTAAAGTTTAATATTAAATGTATTAAATATTGGACATATTTTGGTGAGTTATGCCTAGGAACTACAGGCCCACAAGGTAAAATAAATTTTCATGAAAGACAATGTATCGCTTTTAGATATATAAATCTGGACAGAAATGAACCACCCAGGAAGTTAAAGCAATCTATAGAACTTGCTGGAACTACTTCCTGAGGGAGCCTATTCCACATTTTCATAGATGTTACAGTGAAGAATACCTTCCTTTAACTTTTTTTCCTCCAGACGCAAAGAATGCCTTCTTATCCTTTGTAACAATGAATAGTGAATAGTTGAGAACAGAGTTTTCTATATGGACCATTTATGTATGTGTATATATGTGTGTGTGTGTGTGTATATATATATATATATATATATATATATATAGTGATCTTATCCCCCCCCCCTTATTGTCTCTTCCCTAAGGGATAATAAATTCAGTTGAGCTAGTTTCTCATCATAGCGGAGTTCCTCAATTCCTTTTATTAGTTTAGTTCCCCTTCTCTGCACTCCATCCAATTCCATATTTTTTTTTTCTCAGAACTGGAGCTCAAACCTGGACTGCATATTCCAGATGTGGTCTGACCAATGATTTGTACAGGGCAGGATTATGTCTCAATCTCTGCAGTCTATTCCTTTTAAAACAAGAAAGTTCTTTACTAGCTTTAGATATTGCATCTTGGCATTGCATGCTATTATTAAGTCTATGATCTACCTGAACTCCCAGATCCTTTTCTATTTCTGACTCCCCCATATGTATTCCCTTTAGTATGAAGCATGCATGTTGTTAGCCCTCAAGTGCATAACTTTACATTTCACAAAGTTAAATGCCATGGCTTCAATAAACTGTAACATAAAAGTATCTTATATTAGGTAATGTCAGGGTAGTTAAAATCTTCCATTGTTAAAACATTACCAGATTTTAAAGACATTTCCATCTGTGCTGATAGTTGATTCTCAACCTCATCGCCAGTATTGTTCCTAAATAAAATTGCATCTTTTTCCAGGCTAGGACTTGCTAAGAATCAGCTAAGTAAGCCATGCTCTCAGTAGCAATGCTTCAGTAAACATTATTACTAAAAAATAATGGAAATCAATGCCTCAGTATACATTTATACTTCTCCCAGTGTTTAATTACAAGAGAGGGTCTTTCTAACTAGTTGTGGAGTGAAGTTGTGCAAGACAAACAACACTTTTCAACCTAACACACTTCAGCATATATCCCAAATTATTGCCACATGATGTACTCCAACACAATCAACACCACTCAACCTGTGCCACATTATATTCAGCCCACTGCGGTGGGTATATCAGATACTGTGAGCAGTTCACACAAAGCACCTTGTTTCTCACATTCTTTCTATTACACTCAACACACTACGTTAAGCTCCCCAAATACACCAAGCATTCCACAATGTGCAATTTATGCAATGCACCTCATTACAACCAGCACACCGCAGCATGTGCTCAGTTGCATTTAGCTCTGTGCAGAATGCCTCCTATACATAACACACTGCAGCATATTCCCTCAATATTTTGCACACAACAAAGCATGTACATTGTTACACTCACGACTGCACAACATGCACCCAATTACAGTGCACTTTGCAGCCCACGTCCCATACACTTAAAACTGTAGCATGCACCCTGTTGCACCTACTGTTATAGTTAGCACACTACAGTAGCCACTACATTGCTCTTTGCATTTTGTAGCAGCAACTAAATACACATGGCATACCCGACCAGGCTCTACTTAGACACAGCATGTGCCCTGTTGCATGTGTCTTAATACAATTAGCACATAGAACTATGCTCATACACCCACTACATCTTTTATCCAGCTCAAAGCTCTCTTCAGAAGAATAAGTAGGCATGTCCAGTTTTAGAGTATAGCTACCTGGAAACTTGCCCAAGCCCCCTGCTTTCTACAGGGCCTATCTGATGGCATGACAGGGTTGCAAGGAGCTGGAATGCTGTGTATTTGAGCTCCTACATATTTGCTCAGGGCCCCATTTTGTTTAAAGCTTTCCCTGGGCATCAGCAGCCTAGTGCTTTTTTTTTCTTTTTTATGTATTACTTACCTCTCCCTTTTAGTTGCCTACGTTGTGGCAGATAGGTTGAAGTAATGGTTTGTTTACGGGTGAAATAATGGTTTGTTTACCTAATATTAGTCACTATCACATTATTTTAAAATTTATTGTGACAGCTAAGTTGTGTAGAAGTTATGCCCCCAAAATAGGAATTTGTCTTTATCCAGGAGGATGAGAAAAAGAGAAGCATCAGTCTTACAAAATAGCACTATACAAACAGCTGTTTAATAAAAGCATTTTTCTGCCTTCACATGCTGCTGAGGATGACTGAGGTTTAAAAATCATGGTAGCATAGCATGCAATAGTAGGAGTTATCTTATCAATGATGCATAATGCAATCAGGCATGTTTATACTAAAGTACAGGCTTTCTTTTTTTTTTTTTCGTTCTTTGGGGTCAGTTGCACCTTCCTATTTTTTTATTATCACCTATACAATATTTAATTCAGTTCAAAATCTAAAATTAAAGCTCTAAATATCTAAACATAATAAATTAAATACATATTTGTAAGTAGCACATTTAGTATGTATTCAAGCGTTATGATGGTCACAGACCCTGTAATGCACCTTGGTAGCTCCAATATGTAAAGAGCAAACAGGTAAACCCTTAAAATATTTGCAGTGTTATTTGCCAATTGATTCGTAGTATTGGTCAGTTCTTGTGAAGTTCACTTTTCTGCCAGTAAGGGGTATCCCTCTGCTTACTGAACTAAGGTCATAATACTTGTTCACTCTCTAGGCTGACGAAGAAAGGAAACTGAATTGCTGAACAAAGCAGGTGAATTAATTGGGTGTGACCCACCTGTGCATGTAGCCTAGAAAATGTGTTAAAGTTGGAATATTAGAGCTTCTGAAAATTCGAAGTTCACAGGGATTTCTAGAAGGCATGCCTGGTGAAAGTCACATTTACCACTTTTTACATATCCTTTATTGAGGCATTGTTAATAAATGTATTTCAGTCAGAACAGCAACTGAACTTAAGCATCAGCAAAAATATACACATTGTAAGACTTTACCTTTACATATGTATTTATTTCAATTTGCAGTTTGCTTTTGCAAGAAATGACATCGGTAACAAGTGATGTGTATGGATGCCTGCCTGGAGGATTCACAGTGAAAAGGTTTTGCCTTCAGTCAGAATCTGTGAAGGTTGAAATCATATCTTTTGGCTGTATAATAACTTGCTTAGAAACCAAAGACAGACATGGAAATTTCTCAGACATTGTACTTGGCTTTGATTATTTAGAAGGTGAGTTTCAAATAATATGTACATTCATTATATTCACTTTATGGTAGTTTGTTCATGTTTTATCATAAAATGCAACTGTATATTGATATGAAGTATTTTTTTAAAGTTGTATAGTATCAGAGACTGTTTGGGTCAGTTGAGATTTAGAAACAGAAAAATAAATGTAATCCTATAACTTTAACTTATTAACTATAACTTTAATGTTGATACTTTAGTCTAACAGATGGGCGGCGGCTCTGGCCGGTTCACTCACCAGTGGGGTCAGAAGAAGGACCCCGCTTGGGAGGGTGCACTGGCCAATGCCACAGACCATGTCTCCTGAAGACATCACAGGCTTAGGGCGGTGGGCGAGTTGAGTCTTTAGAGAGTAGGCGGGTTCTGGCATCATAACGTCACTATGGGGGGGGAAGTTTCTTCCCATTTGAGTGACACACGGCTCCCACTGTCCAGAGTTTGTGCATTTAGTGGTCTGCGACCTGCAAAAAATTGGGGACCACTGCTCAAGAAAAAATGTGTTAGGAGGGATGGTTGCTGTACTTGTTCTTCCATTTTGGAGGTGTCTGACAATAATGCATGGGTATTGTTTAATTTTAGCTTATAGACAACATTCTGAAAATAAGCTTTAGCAAGCATTTGCCGTGTTGGATTAGAGGAGCATTAGAAAAAGAAAGGCACTTTTCCTACCTAATTTCCCTTGCTCTTTTATTACTTTTTATTCATTTATTATCCTATTTATTGCTCCTAAAAGTACAATCTTAACTTTGAAATGTGATTGTATTAACTGATACAATTTCATACATGATAGTATGAAATTGCTTGAAATATCTTTGTGCCTCTTTTACTTCATACTTTGCAGTAAAGCATACCCCACAACATTTGAATGTGGCAATAAGGAACGAAGAGGCGCTCTTCTAGCATGGCAGCAATATTTGGGTGTGGTCCAGTGTGCAGAGCAATGTTTAATTATTTATTGAAACCAAACAAAATATAATTTATTATATTTTTAAGAGGTAGCTTCTTTTTATGTTGGCCAGAAAGGATGAGGAATTCAGATATGAATTGCTGCAACTTCTTAAAAGTGACGCAATTCACAGAAACCTCTATTTAATCAGACTCTTTACATCATCCACTCTGTAAAAAAGTGTGAAGAAGCAGGTTTTTCTGTGAAAAGTGTCACTTTATAAAGCTGTGGCAATTTACCTGCTGATTACCTTGTGCTTTTTGACTGACATACATAGAACCTTACTTTAAATAATTTAAATAAAAAAAAAAAGTTTGTTATGCTTTTTCTGCTACTTTTGAAATCAAGAGCAGAACATCTCCAGAAAACCTTGTTTGTCGATCACTGTAGTTTTATCATTATAAAGCAGAAACACAGTGACTATTCAGGGAACTACAATTACAGTTACCTACAATTGTACTCTGTCAGTGGTCCCCAACCTTTTGGAGCTTACGGACCACTAAATCTACGGACTCGGAACCACACATGCGCAGGGAGCCGCGTGTCACTCAAAAGGGAAGAAACTTCCCCCAGAGTGATGTCATGGTTCCAGAACCCGACCACTCTCCCTTTGCAGGTCTAAGCCTGCGATGAGAGAGTGGGTGGGTTGTGTCCAAAGACAAAACCTGGCCACCGCCCTGAGCCTGCAATGGGGACATGGTTCGTGGCTCTGGCCGGTGTGCCCCCCCCCAAGCGGGGTCCTTCTCTTAACCTTACTGGGGGGTGCACCAGCCAGAGTCACGGACCACCGCTGGTCAGTCAACCGGGGGCTGGGGTCCCCTGCTCCATGTGGCTAAGTGCACCATCTAGTGGCAGCTGACCGAATTACACCAGACTGGAACCATTTTTTGTCTTTGTGAAAATGCAAAACAGGACAGTTGGGAGCTGTGACTAAAGTGTTGCTGATGGTGGAACCTGCACCACTGATGGAACATGCTTACTGTCAGAGTGTAGGAAAGAAAATGCAATAATGAAAACCTAACAAAAATTTGCTTATTATTACCAAGTTATTAAAAGCACATCCTTTATGCTGTAATAAAAAAAAAAAGTTTAGAAGTGCAGTCCATTTTTTTTTTTTTTTTTAATACGCTTTATTTTTGCTATGGAGATATTGGGTGGATCTGAGGTTTCTCTTCAGGTAAAGGTTTTTAAGAAAGTTAGTTTGTTTGTTACCAACTATGACTAAGGTCAGGATTGGCTGAAACATGTCAGTGAAAGCCGTTATCTTGCTTCTTCAAAAAGCTTACTACTGATTTTAATATAAGTGTTCTAGGTTTCCTATTTCTGGCTGACTTTTATGTTGTGGAAGGAACACAGCTATCCACTATCTTTCAGTGGTCATCTGGATCTTTGGTGAGCTCATTTTCTCATTTCATTTCAATATTCTATACTCATCTTTTTACCTTCATATTCACTTTTAGATATAGAGGCATTACTGTAGGTGTTCACATGTGTTGTTGCTGTATTTGGAATGTACCTTAAACACAGGTCATTTAAGTCCCTTTGACTTTCATCTGGCAATTTGCATGGTGTTTAAAGACTGTGTTTGACCTGGTTTATATTGCACTTGGGTGTGGAGTGTTTTTGAACTGGAGGTGTGTGCTGTTGAAACACATGTAATGACATTAGAATAGCTAATAAACATTAATTTATTTGCTGTTTCAATGAAAATGCAAATCAATATTAAAAATGCAACATTTAAAAAACAAAGAAAAAAAAACCGTGGACACAAACTCTATCAAACACATTAGTAAACACAGTGGGCCTGAATTATTAAAGCTATCCAAGGCTGGGGAGAATACATTATAATATAGAGCATTAGAAATCAGGATGGTAACTTCAAAGTTTACAATGTTAGTAGTATAGCTATAATTCAAATTGTTTTTTATTTGTAAAATGAAAACACATCTATTGAAGGTATATTATATGTACTGTGACTTTTAGTAAAAAAAAAAAAAAAAGAGGAAGGATTTTTTCTTTTAACCAAAAACCTAGACCCTCCCTAGATTCCAGGAGTTACGCAGGTCAATGTCTTCACCCTTCAAATAACCTTACATTTTAAAATAAATAAATAAATAAATTAGGCTGGATTTTTTTACATCTCCTATTAGTCTAGCTACCTTGGTAATTCCATGATTTTATTGTAGTTTGGGATAAGTAAGCAGATCAATTCCAATTTCACATGGTGCATACTTGTTCTTGGGTCAATGACTTGGATGTTTTTTTTTAAATTTACATATGTATATCGGTATTTTAATATATTTTACTAAATAGGCTAAATATGGCAACCTATGTAATGGTTGTCAGTAACTGCTTACCTTACCACAGTTTGCAGGCATTTGCTGCTTCACTAGCTTTATCTTCCTGTCCATTTCCTGGTTTGAATGGTTTGCTTGGTTCAGCATATGCTGGCAGATATATTCAATACTGCAGCTACAGTACACAGATTTTATTAGTAAGTGCTAATAGTCTAAATAGTCTTAAAACAGAATTATACCTAAAAGTAAAAAAGTGGTTCTTTTATGCTGAAAGGACATGATCTGTGTCTCTACTGCAGTAAAACTTACCTGCCTGTTTGCTATCTTTTATTGAATGTACACTGAGCTGTACATGCTGTGAGATCACCCGTAGCAACGGGGTGTTTCAAACAGGAAACAGGGCCAGCAGGTTTAAAGTTCATCAAGGGTTTTATTCTTGAATAAGATTTTCACACAAAAACAGGCAAAATAAAACAAACAGCAAAATAAAGCCTGGCCACTAACTGTAAATTCCCTTTACTAACAATCCAGCCCAACCTAGTGCTGTGCAGGACTCTCCTAAACATGCAGCTTTTCCAACAAAGTCTGTGTCTTTACTCACAGTTCACCTTGGACCTCCTCCCAGAATTCGGATAGACCCGAACCGAAAAACATGGTGATCGACGGTAAAAATTCAGAGAAAAAATGTAAAAGATGTGTTTTTTTTTAGGGTTGTCCCACAGTAAAATTATGATTCCCCAGGCGTGCAGCCGTGGAAATCCTTCTGTCATTGGGGGATCTCCGGGCACTATAGGTGATGAATGGGGACTTGTCCCTCTCCTCGTTCCCTCTCTGGTCTCTCTGCTTGTTGTCTTGCAGCGGATGGGGTGCACGCATCTCCTAGGTTTCTCTGTCGAGATTGTGCTACCAGGAGAGGGAGCTTCCTGAGCATGCTCAGTGTGAGTTCCCTGAGAGTAGGTGTGTACTATGGACCTGGCAATCAGCTGTGGCTGCTCCCCACCCACCTTGTACTGTGAGATAATTCCAGCAGCAGCAGCATAAGTGCTGTGTCCATGCTGCTGTCAATATCATCATGAGATTTTACAAAGGGGACTCTGAAAGCCTAACTAAAATTAGTTTCAGCCTCCTAAACGTACGTTGCCATATACGGGGTCACAAGCATAAAATTCTAATAACAATCAGGGATATTTTCACGTTAAAGAGGGCTATTTCAAGACCAGGGTCCCCCAAAAAAGTTTGCATGTTGGTGACCCCCTGGGGCCACTCTCATGACAATGAAAATTGGGGTTCACAAAACTTTAAGGCTTCATTCAGGTTGGCAGTACGGTTGCGGTGCGTTTACCCCTTCCTTATGCCATGGAACCCTGGCTCGGCGTAGATGCCCAGTACCGCTCACTGCCACCTGTAGTCAAATTTGCAGATGCTGCGGTGCGAGGGACTAAGTGGCTGGTACACATAGCTGGCCACTTACCTTCTCTGAACCCCAATTTCTCTGGAACAGAGGGATATTGGAAACTGGAAAAGTGAAAGCCAGTAGAAAACCCTCCCCCCTTTTCTTATTAAAATGTTATACCCATCATATCATACTACCCTGTCACACATAGCTATCCCCTTCTCTCTCTGAACCCCAATTACTTTGTAAGAAAAGGGTTGTATGCAGAAGAAAAATGAGTATAATCTCTCTCCTGTGGATTAAGTTCTCGCCAGATATCTTTAAGTCATTTTGCTTCAACATTAATTGAGAGTTATTGACTCTTTTTGGGGGGAGCACATAATCTTGGTACATTAGTTTTATCAAGCCAGTGCCAGGTTTCCACCCAATAATATGCGTTTCTCGAATAACACTTTACGTAGGGATCGTAAAGGGATCACTTTACGTAACAACTTTACAAAAAATTCTAATTAGGCTTTATTGGGGGCATAATATGATACAACGGTAATCAGGTGACCCTCAATGGTTCCCTTTATCAACAAGAATCTTCCACCTGGGTCTCAAAATAATTCAGATTTTTAGCAAAGCACAGCATGACCCCACATTTTTTCCTCCCAGAATTGCATGAAAATATTTAGAAATTTCTTTTATGTAAAAAGTGTGGAATTGAAGTAGAAGAAAAGTGGGATTCTTGTATTGCTAGGATTTCTACTTTAAGGGAATCGTAATAATAGAATGCTTTAGAACGTTTAACTGGAGAATTTATTCCTTGCACATTATGTGACAAAAGGATCAAGGGATTTTAGGTTTTTTGGAGCAATCATAATGGGTCCTACCTTCAGTCAACTGCTCTACAAACAAGAAATTAAAATCGGCTTCATAATATTAAAAAATATTGGGGGAGAGGAATAAACATTAGGAAAAACAATTCATAGACAAAGGACAAACAACAACCGTCCGACACCACACTCACCAGTGTTCTCCCCAGAAATTTTTTTCAGCCGGGTGGTAGGAAGCTGTAGCCGGGTGGTAAAAAAGGGGGTGTGGCAAAACGCGGCAAATTTAGTGCTCCCAGTTGTTAATGCCATGGTTATCCAGTAAACTTATTGTTTCAGTGTTCTACCTTCTCCCAATTATTTGTTACAACTTTGTAATGCCTGCCCCGTTAGTATATTCAATTTTTCTATTCTATGTATTTTGCCACAACTGTCCTATGCCGTGTATTGTGACCCAACTTACTAGTGTTCTAAGTTTTAAGAGTGAAATCCTTTGTAGTACTGTAAACTGCCAGTGTGAATTCAGCCTAACTTCAGATGTGCTCCTGTGTCTATATTTAGTTAAATTGTTAGGCAAGAGTTAACCGAGTTCAACTCCTCTCCATAGGCGCCTATATAAAAGCTTCCGATGCCTTGTCGGATACGTGTGAACGAGCCCGATGTTGCGGGCCTCACATCGCGCTAGTTCACACTCCTTTTTTTTTTTTTTTCTCTCAATAAAGTCACAAGCGCGCACACGTTCTTTTGTTTGCTGCTTACGTATATGTGTGTGTGTATATATTTATTCCTATCCTACATCTCACCATTGAGCAGTGAGGAGGCGAGTGTACGAGCGCATATGACTCCAGCCCGCGGTAAACCGGCTCGATATAACGGCGCGAAAGTACGCGCGACCAGCGAGCGCGGATTTCATTGATAAATTAGGCCCAATAAGTCATCTTCTGATAGATGTGGCAAATTCAACTGATCCAAAAATGCTTGACCCAGGGTAATATCACTCCCTTGCAATGTGTAGAGATTTTAAAAGAAAGAAAACACAGCAGCAATATCCCATGGCATCACGAACACTGGTAACTCGTGGAGGTGTTCGAAAACCTTTCGCTAGATTGGCAAGAAGGCGGCCTGATTTGTTGCCAAATTTAAAATAATCTGCCGATTTGTAAGCACGGATGGTAGTATCATATTGATGCAGCCAAAAGTCACAAGCCACTCTTCCCTATCCTTTGCTGATAGAGACTCCTTAAATTGCAAGTAAGCCTGGCGGGCCTTTTTTTGCGAGGCCACATGGGCCATAATTCTACCCCTCAGAACTGCCTTGGCTGTATCCCGGTATAATTGGGGTGTACTTTGGTGGGCAGCATTGTGGAACTCAAAATCTAGCTACCAGTGCTTCAGGTGCTGCTGAAATTGCTCATCTTTGGCTAGAAAAGTTGGAAAACACCAGGTAAAATCAGAGTGGTGCAAATAGCCCTCCGTTATAGACAAAAGTACTGGTGCATGATTTTATTTATCTTTATCCAGAGTATTTGCATCAGTGACCCTTTTTCTCTTTTGCCACTTTTTCATTTCAGATAAACGTAATTATTCCTTTGTTTTGATGACACTTTTTGCCAAAGAGGATATAGTGATATTTGATCTTTATTAGAGGAGTCTGTTCCAGTAGTAAGGTTGGTTATCAATGCTAGATCCTGCAATACTTTTTCACCTTCCTCAAAAGTTGTAAAAGAAAAACTCTTACCTTCCATCTGAAAAACCAGACAAAATGGAAAAGTCCATGGATATTTTATCTTATGTATAATCAAAACTTGAAGAGGTTTTATTGATCTATGTTGTATGGTATAAGGTGAAAGGTCTGAAAAGATTTGAATCAGGTTACCCTCCATCAATATTGACTCTAATTTCCTTGTAACATTCATCAATGCTTCTTTAGTTGAATAAAAGTGAGGTTTCACCACAATGTCCCTGGGGGGTCCATCAACTCTAGGAGTCACCAATGCCCTATTGGCTCTATCAATTTCAAGGTGGGATTCAGGAAGGTCTGGTAACATTTCTTTAAGAAAGTGCTTTACCACTATTGCTACATCTTTAAAGGATTCGGACAGGCCTCTTATACAAAAATTTGATCGTCTAGAGTGGTTTTCCATATCGTCAATTCTATGATGTAATTCTTCTATTTGAGATTCTTATATAGATATTTGCTTCATATTTTGAGACACTCTAGCAGTTGTATTATCTAGTGTTTGCTCTATTGTCTCAAGCCCAACCCTTGTAGCTCTTGTCTGATATCAGCAGTAATAATAGCTGAAGTTTTAGCCAGTTCTGATTGCAATAGTGAGGCCAAGAGAGTAAATAATCTCGTTTCTCCTTCAGATAGAGGAGATAATTTGTCCACTGTTCCATTACCCCCTTGAGTTAAAACCACATATCTGTTGGTGGACTGAACATATGTACTGATTACCGGTGGACTTATTATCCCTGTCTTCAGGGCTGAAGGTATTGGTAGTATAAGCCTGTGTCTGAGTTGCAGTCTCTATATTTTGTGGCACAGTTCAACAATCACCCAAATCTCCAGGGGGATCTGTTTGTATTATTTCCTTTGCCCCTTTAATTGCTGTACCAGTACTTCCACCTTGGCCATCACTTTGCCATCTGGGTAGCTCTCCCAAGGAAAGGCGCGCTCCTTGCACAGATTCCGGGTAGTCATCCATCTTAGCGTGCAGGCTTAGAGTCTAAAAACGAGATCCCCGTTCTTTCGTTTTTGCCTGCTGTTTTCCCCACCATGCTGCCAGTCTAGATGAGCTCCAGATAGTCTTCCGCCCTCTTGCCCAAGATAACTTCCACTGCTTCTGCTGGGAACTCAATTTTCGAGACGGAGACAGAGCTCGTGGGTAGCCGTGCAGTCTATCAGCCCGCGATCATAGACGCCAGCGTGTGCGCATCCTCAACAAGCAGATATTTAATTATAAAATCAATAAATGGGAATCACTGCCTTCACAGTAAAAGAAATACAGCAATAGTAACTCTAAAACTAGACTGAAAAAAAATAAATTTTTGGAAATAAAGGATTGTTATAATGATACAGCAAGCCTAAGGCTTCAACAAACCAATATCAAAAAAACCTTTATTATATGTATGTGTCTAGATAACAAAAATAGTACACTTTGTTAGCAGCACATTTGTTAACTGTACCATATTTTTGCAGGCTATACAAACAAACATCCCTATTTTGGAGCAGTGATTGGTCGTGTTGCAAACAGGATTGCTAAGGGTAGATTCACAGTGGATAGCAAAGATTACTTTCTACCGATCAACAATGGACCAAACAGCATTCATGGAGGACTAAAGGGCTTTGATAAGGTATATATAATGTTTAGAAATGTAAACAATCATTATGTACAGTATGCTGTACCATTAAAGTGGCACAATTGTATGTGAATATTTCTCCAAGATTACATTCTTTACTTTAATGCATAATTATCAGTTGCTCCTCAACCAGGTTTCTGTTCTGGTTTATCACACTATTCAGGTATACAGGTTTCTGTAGTGTTAGGATTATTACCAACATAATATTTTTTAAATGTGATATTATTAGTTTAATCAATTGCATGAACCTGATCATTATTTAAAATTTTGCAGTTAAAGGCTGGCACAATCTTGGGTGCGTACATATTCTTTTTTTATTCATCATCCACAAAAAAGGAGTAATAGTTATACTAAACAAATTAGTACACTTGAATCTTAAGAGTCTGTCAGAAAGCAATAGAGATATAATTTTATTTCTATCAAGCTATATTGATAAGCAAGTGGTAGAATAGCCTGTCTATCATAAATAAGTTACTATGCAAAACTAGGACGAGATTGGAAAGATTGCATGTATGCAATTGTTTCTAGGGTAATTTACCATTGACAAGTCGATAGGAGGGTGGCTAAAAGGAAGCCATTGTTACCTCTTAAAACATATCACCTACAGTTTGGATTAAATTCATGGGAAACAGTCAGCAGAAGAAGATTTTGTGGTCTGGTATTATTGAAATTAAGTTGTTTGGCCATAGGAATAAAGCAATAAAAACTTTTCAGTAACAAACACACCAGCCCGATCTTGGTGGATTCTTTTCTGTAGACCCTTTTGAGGGTTGAGTGGAGTGAATGCATCAAAATACTGTGAATCTTGGAAAACAACTTACACCTAAATATGTAACTATAAGGAATCACATCAAGGAAGGAAAGAACTGTTTCTCCCCAGTTGAAGTAAACTAAACCTTATTTTATAGGATTTTTTTTACCTTCCTTTGGATAAACTGTGCATAAATGGGTATATCTGGAATATGCAGATTTATAGTATGTTTATTTCCCTAATCATGAACATGACAGACTTGTGCCTTTTTCCATCTGACTATTTGTAACTTCGCAAGAAACCTGACAATAAGACAATAACCTCGAACAAAAACCCAAAACACACAAGAATACACAAAATTGGCTTACTAATATCAGTTCAGTTCAGTAAAGAACTCCAAAAGAGACAAATTGTAATGCCCAGATTCAAACAGTTGATCAGTATAAACAAAAAAAACAGAAGTGAAATGTATTGTTTTATGACAATATAACTTGAAATGTTTGTTGCAAATTTTTGGTTATGGTTAATCTAAAAATTTAGACTATACGTGCTAACATTTATTTATTGCCTATGGAATCTCACTTTGTAGAAACCCTCTACTTTTACCAAAGAAAGTAAGGAAATCCCACCAGTTCCAGAACCTCACTCATATTGGGTTCCCTGACCCCCCCCCCCCCCCCCCACCATAAATGTATTTAGATGCTCTCCTTAGCATTCAATGTCCTTTCAGTACACATTTACTGGTGGTTAATCAATCATTGACAATTAAAAACACATGCGTCATAAAAAATTTCCCTATGGGAAATAATGAGTGAGTGTCATATTGACTGCTTAAAAAATATGACTTCAAATGTAAAGCACAAACCCCTTCCCAATGCTGTCAAATGTTGCTGGGCTTCTGTGCAGAAGTTATGTCATCCCAGCCCTGCCCATCTAAATGGCCAAAGATCATCTTCAAGAAGAGACGAGGAAAGTAAATGTCAGCGTCCCGTGTCAAAAAGAGTATCGCCTGTTTAGTTCTGCTTGAAGTGAAACAAAATTTATTCCTCTAGCACTGTCCTCAGTTTGGTCCTGTGCTGCTCTGGAATCCTCCTTTGTCTCAGGGAGTAGGAAGTGTCACCATCTCCTGTGCATACATGAGATCGGCACTTTTTTATTTTACATTGCTGGAAAAAACCTTTTCTGCACATACCAGAGATCAGGCATGCACAGAAGTAGCAGCCGGAAGTCTGCTGGGATACCTGACGTATGCATCCAAGGAGGCTCTTCTAGTCCTGTATGTTGAGCATATGACTTATTTTTGTGAGCATATGTGTGTTTGTGTAAATATATATACGTCATGGCCAAAAATATTGGCACCCTTTCATGTCACAAAAATGTCGCAATTACAAATGCTTTGGTATTGTTATGTTTATTTCTTTTGTTGGCACAGAAAGAACTCAAAAAAGCAGATAAAACAAACAATCCACACAAAACATCAAAAATGGCCTTCCCAAAATTATTGGCACCTTATCAAAATTCTACTAAATAATACTTTTGATGCTCCTTTAATTGGTAATTCAACTCACCTGTAGTAATTAACAAGTGCTGGCAATATGGAAATTCCCCCTAGCAACCAGGTAAAATGGAGAAATCTTGACTCAATCTTGTTTTTGATTGTCTGTGTGTAACACACTGACCATGGAGTAAAAGAAAGAGTAGCAATGAACTGTCTAAGGATTTAAGAACCAAAATCATAAAAAAAGCATGGACAATCCCAAGGGTACAAGTCCATCCATCTCCAGATATCTTAATGTTCTTGTGTCCACTGTGTGCAACATTGTAAATAGATTTACAGCCCACGACCACGACACTGTAACTTATCCCTCTGGGGGTGGAGAAAAGAGAAAGATTGATGATATGTTACAACAAAGAATTGTTCGAATGGTGGATAAAGAACCCCAACTTCCAAACAAATTCAAGCTAACCTGCAGGCACGGTACAACAGTGTCAGCTCACATTATTTGTCACCATCTGAATGAAAAGGAATGCTATGGCAGGAGACCCAGGAGGACCCCACAGATGACACAAAGACATAAACCAGCCATATTGGAGTTTGCTAAAACTCACCTGTGAAAGCCACAATCTTTCTGGGGGAATGTCCTCTGGACATTTGAAACAAAAATACAGCTTTTCAGTATTGCATGTAATTCGACTGTTTACAGAAAACAAAAAGAAGCCTTTAAAGAACAGAACACTGTCCCTACAGTCAAACATGGTGGAGAATCACTGATGTTTTGGTGTTGCTTGCTGCTTCAGGCCCTGGTAGTCTCGACTGTTTGCATGGTATTATAAAATCTGAAGACAACCAAAAAGTTCTGAGGTGCAATGTAGGGCCCAGTGTCAAAAAGCTGTCTCAGCCTGAGGTCATGGGTCTTACAGCAGGACAATGACCCAAAGCATACTTCAAAAAGCTCCCAGAAATGGTTTAAGACAAAGAGCTGGAAAGTTCTGAAGTGACCAGTAATGAGTCCAGATCTAAATCCCATAGAGCACCTGTGGGGAGCTCTAAAAACAGCAGTTGGAAAAGAACTTCAAATCTGAGAGACCTGAGTGGTCCAAAATTAGAAAGATGTAAAAGACGTATTGATTCATAACACATTACAAAGGTTGTGCTACAAAGTATTAGGTTGAGGGTGCCAAAAATTTTGTCCAGGCCATTTTTGACATTTTGTGTGCGTTTTTTTCTTTTTTTTTTTTGATTTTTTTTTCTTTTTTTTTTTAATATTGTGACATAGTGTCCCAAAACCTTGTGGGGGAAGTGTTAGATGGGGTGTATGTACCGCGTAGACAAATATATTACATGTTTTAAGGCTGCAGGAGATTGTATTGCATTGTCTGGCTTTTCAGATTAGATTATGGAAAGCCAGATTATTAGGGTCCTGGAACCTGACCAGGGAAAGGAGGGTTTTCACTGGTCCACCGGACTCATGTCCAGGTTTTCACCTGTGAAGGTGAAGCACAGGTCTGCCATTTAATCAGACAGCATTATGCTGTCCGGAACTCAGTCTAGTTGTAAGGGAACAGATCTTCACAGAAAAAAATCTGCGATATATGGGAGTTTGTTGCATCTCTTGGAAAGTGACTGTTTTACTGTCTTGCTCCAGTCAGTTAGGTACTTGAGGCACTTGGGAAGAAGATTGAGTTTTTAGGCATAACACAATTTTGCAGTGCGTTTCCTCCACATGCAGTAATAACTGAATGTCTACACTACTGAAGCAAGACAATTGAGATTGCAGGCCAGAACATAAACAGGAAATCAAGATGATAAAAGAGACATTGGGCAAAGCTCCTGCATTAGCCTTTTCAAACCCCAGCAAGCAGTTTAGGTTGTATCCACATGTAGGCCCTATGACTTTGTCTGTTGTGTTGACACAAGAGTACTATGAGAAACAGTGACCAATCTGTTATGCATCTAGACTGTTATCATCAATAGAACAGAAATACTCTGTCTACATGGACGATTCCTTGCTGTTATTGGGCCATAATCAATTTTAGGTAGTTGACTGGTACACAGAAAGTTGTCATAGCGATCCATCATACTCCTATTGTCATGTTAGCAAATAGTAAATGGAAAGAAAAATAAAATAAATGTAAGAGATTGGCAAGGTGGACTACATTTCTATTAGCAGAGAATATTTAGCGGCTGATGCTCAAGAAACCCAGTATATAAATGGTGTTACTGACAATTGAAGGTGAACCCCATTAGTGTCAAGTACAAGGTAAAAGTTTGCAGCACAAAGTTTTACAGCTTTTTCACAACCTTTTGACCACAAGATAGAATGTTGGTACTGTTAAGGCAATCTCCTATTGACCCTAGATCCCCCTCTTTCTAATAGCTTCTGTTTACAGCGCTGGGAGTGCACGTAACACCACCAGCTTAATGTGTGATTAGATCACTCTCAAAACTTTATTGTTTGCACACAGTTTATATAACAGTTCAAAGGCATGGTCAGTGCATGATCACATGACTACAGAAAATTAGCAGACATGACAAATGTCCTTGTGGTTCAAGATATTTTTGTCAAGGTAACAGATAAATGGCCGTAGGGAGGAAAGGGAGAGTTTCAAGGCAAAAAGGGGGTAAGCAGACGTTAGTTTACTAATAAGAAGAGTATAACTGGTTTGAACATAATTCAATCATCTACAAAACATAGCAAAAGCACAAAAATAATCTACTTCAATTCCTCAGCTACTTTCATTCCCCTCTTTTTATCCTTCAACAAAAGATAACTACTTGAGCTCATACCTCTGTTCCTTTACATACAAATAGACAGCTTCAGGTACTTGGGCATACATAACTTGAGGAGTGATTCTCTGTAGTACAGTAGGATATTTCAGAGGGGTTACAAGTCATATGGGAACATACATCTCCCTGGGTAATACTTATAGTATGTGTAAATATCATACATTTTTCCTGGGAATCATAGGTTTTACAGTTGTTGCAAAAGTTATACGGGTTATGAAGTAAACGTATATCACTTTCAGTAACATCCGTGTCATTGTAGATATTGCTAAAGACTCTAAGCAGTATGTTGACTGGAGTGGAGACAGCAATCAAACAAGAAGTTAACATATCTTGAGTACTATGCATATCAGATATGCAAAAACTAGAGCTAATATATATTTTTTTGGCAAGACGTTCCCATATGTTACCACGGAAGTCAGTCCAGTCACTATACTTAAATCCTCACCGGTGCATAGACAGGGTAGAGTCATTCTTTAGGTTATGGCTTGATTGGAGAAAAATGAAGGGCAAATCTTGAGGGTGATAGTGGCAAGTTGTTGTGACCCAAACAAGGCAGAATATGATCATCAGGGCTCCAAAACTGCAGACAAGCATCCGGGCTGGTACTTGTGGATCAAGAAGCATCATCCTGGTGCTGGATCGGCGGTGCCTTTTTCACTCTTGAAGCGTGTATTCAGATGGGCCCTCCACTGGTCAGCACGCTGTTCTAGTGATGGCTTGCACGGTGACCGGAGGTCCAAAGGGCGGGTCCAAGGATTTGTGCTTGTGCAGAGCTTTGACCAACACTACGTCTCAAGCCTTGAATGGGTGCATTGGTTGATCTGGGTTGATCTGTAGAGAGAGGAAAAAAGAGAGAGATATCACCATAGTGGCTGTTCAATTTTTCAATTAATTTAGCTACATATTGATCCTGAATTTGTTGTAAGTCCCCCGGTAGTAAGATAAGGGGTTCTTTGGCCCAAGGGGTGGGGAATGGGTGTCCCAATAAAACTTCAAAGGGTGATAGCTTATTAACTGGATTGGGTGTCATTCCTATTTCTGCTAGCACGGCTGGTAAATATTGGTCCCACTTACGGAATGTCCCTCCAGTTGCTTTCCTAAGTTTATTTTGTAATGTCCTAATGTTCATCATTTTTGAAATGTCCTGCGTGACTTTAGAAGTGAATGGAGTGCCATTGTCTGAGCTTATTCTCACTGGGCATCCAGATCTGGGGATGAGCTCTTTGCATAGTATCTTAGTCACTGTTCTTGCATTTTCTTTCCTGACTACAAAAGCTTCTACCCATCTGCTGAATCTATCTGTAATCAATAACAATATCTGACATCCATTGGAAGCCTTTGGCATTTGTGTAAAGTCAGTTTGTAACTCTTGAAATGGACCCTGTTGAGGTAACAAATTTTTATGTTGTCCTGCTTTCTTTCCTTGTACGTTATTTCTAGCACATGTTAAACAATGCAAAGTATGGCTTGTGTATGTTCCTTTAAATTTTGGGCACAAAATAGCTTGTTTATTTCCTGTGTTGTATTCTTAATGCTTTTGTGTCATATACCATGGATTTGAAAAAACAGGGCTACTGCTATTTGAGGTAGCCCTACTATGCCTCCTTTTGACCAGATTCCAAAGGAATCTAAGGTTAATCCTTTCTTTTCCCAGAATTCAATGTCCTGTGAGGTGGAGAAGGACTGTAACTGTGTTGGAAGTGTGTTGGTTTCAGTGGAAGCTAGGATGGCGAGCAGAAGTGTATCGGGGGGCCAGTGGTGGGTGTGGTAGACTGAGCAGCAGCTTTGGCATGAAAATCTGCTAGTCTGTTGCCCCTGGCATTGAAATAATTGGTAGAAGTGTGTGCTTGACATTTGACAATGGCCATTTGATTGCGGAGGTGAATGGCTTGTAAAAGTTTTGAAAATAATGCGGAGTGCTGAATGGGTTTTCCATCAGCTGCTGTAAAACCTCTTCGCTGCTAAATGGCTCCAAAATCATGTATGACTCCAAAAGCATAACGGGAGTCAGTGAATATGTTTACAGCTTTTCCTCCATAATTTCACAGGCTGTGGTGAGTGCTATCAATTCTGCGGCTTGGGAAGAGTTACCATCTATCTTCTCGGCCTTTTGGTTAAGATCAAGTGTAGTACCTAATCCTTCCAGTGATCAGGGTGGAAAGGCACTGGCATTCCTGGCAAGAATGCAGTGCACGAGTACCTCTGTTAAGGACGATCTACCTGTTGGTGTAGCTCTGTAAGGGGCCGCCCTATGCAAATCTGCCGGCCTTGTCCCCCGGAGAAAGAGCATAGGGCCTGCCCTGAGAAGGAGCTCCCACAGGTTTGACTGACCCGCTGGTTGGTGCAGGGAAAGCTAGGCCTTACCAATCGGTCTGACGAGCGTTCCGAATCTCGCTCCAGTGTCGTACCCTTGGAGTGGCGATCCAGGGGCACCTTAAAATCACTGGGTTTGGGACCCCACTGATTTTTAAGATGCACAGTCAGGTCACTGTTTATACTTGATTTGGCACATCGCCTTTTTCTGCATTAGCTGCGGCTAGTGCAGATGGGCAATTTTTAAAACCTGTTGCCCTGTGTGTTATGCACAGTGCACATTATTATTTTAATGTTTTTTATGTTGTCACAGTCACTGGTGTGGTATTTGTCTGCCACTTTTTTGATGGAGGGTGCTATTCCCTTATGGGCTAGCCCTTACGTCTTGGAGAGTGCCTTGGCCTAAAACCCAGGCGCTTTCCCTTAGTGGGAGTCTCTCTTCAGGAGAGCTCCCAGCTGAGTATCTGGTGGGACCTGCTTATGCGGTCCCAAAGAGAAAAGGCCCCTCTCTGACTTCGGTCAGGGGGGGCATGTAAGTCCATTCCAGCTTCGGCTGGATGGGCTCAGTATCCAGCCCTCGTCTGGAGCTTGGCTTCGGAGGGTCTGGAGAAAAGGGTGGCCCTTCCTCTTTAGAGGAGGGTTTACCAAATAGTACCCCGGTGCACGTTTTTTGTGTGGTGTTTTTGCACCTTCACTTTTTTACCGTACATGGGGTGTGTTTTAGCACGGATCGCGAAATTCGATAAAAAAAAAAAAAGTTAACAGAGAGTGGGGTGGCTTCAAGGACTGTGTTAGGGAGCTGTACCACGGCATATCCCTCTAAATAGGTTTTGACCTATCTACAAAAACATTTTCTGCTTGAGGAACGGGTGTTGTGGATGGGTCTGAACGTGGTGTTGATGTGTTATGTATTTCAGTGATAAATTAGTGTGACTCTGGCACTTCATCCTCTGGCCCTTTAAGACCTAAGAGAGCATTGAGCACAGCGACAGGGCCTCAGGTAGCAGGAGCATATTTTACACTTAATCCTGCAGTGGATGTTCGGATAACTTCATACCCGGACAACCTTTGTGCTAATATATGTTGAGTGGTTAAATTCTTACGCAAGTGTAGTACAGCATGGGATGTGTAAAGTATCGTCTCATGACCCAAAGTTAGAAGTGAGACACTTTCCACAGCCATTGCACACGCTGCCAGCACTCGCAGATAGGCTTGCATGCCTTGCACAGTAACAGGCAGTGTCTTAGAGACATATCCCACAGGCCTCAATTTACTGCCATGCATCGGAGCAAGCACAGCAGCCATGGTTTTACAATTCTCTCTTGCATACAATACAAATGGTAAATTAAAATTCGGCATGCCCAATGCAGGGGCAGAAGTCAGGGATTCTTTTAACACCCAGGTATGTGACCTTTCCCAACAAACACAACAATGAAACCGTATCCTTCTGACATGCCTCCTGCGACGGGCTACACAACAATAGATCAACACATACTGTAATAAAGTTGAACCATGCTGCAACTGCCAGTTGGCAAGGACCTGCTGGAGAGCAATTGAGAAAACTGTAGGTGAGTCAACAAAACCCTGGGGCAAGCGACACCAGGTATCCTGCTGTCCCATGAAAATGAAAGCCATAAAGGGCTGAGTCTCAGGCGATAATGGTATGGAGAAAAATGCATTGGCCAAATCAATAACCCTGTAAAATTGGGTCTCGGGCGGTACTGCTGTAAGGATGGTAGTAAGATCTGACATAACTGGTATGAGATTAGGCTAAAACGGTATGAGATTAGGCTTTTTGACAGGATTTACTGGAGTATTTTAAGAAGAGCAGGTTTTCTTAAGTATGCCTTGCAGGCAGAAAGATTGAATTATGGGTGCTAAGGAATCTTCCTTGTCTTTAGTTAAAGGATACTGCTTTTGGTATATTGGTGTATGAGGTTTTTTGAGTGCTGTATATGGGGTGCAGTCCAGGAATCCCACGTCATATGGTCCGGTGGACCATGTGCTGGCAGGAACTGGAAAATCCAATAAAGGCAGTTAGAAGGTTGTATTGACATTAATCCCTCCCTTTGGGTCAACAACCAGTGACATTTCCAGAGATCCCATCAGGTCTCTTCCTAACAGGTTAACTGGACAACTAGATAATACTTTGAATGAGTGATGTGTAATGTATTCTCCATGTACTGTACATATGGGGATATGAGGTGTGCATCTTGTAGGGGTGATGACTAAGTTTATTTCCACAGATTGCCTACCAGGTGTAGATGGACCTGACCAGGATCAAAGGACAGAACAAGTCACTCCTGTGTCTACTAAGAAGTCTGTCAGGAACTGTCCTACTTCTAATGTGATTATTGGGTTTTCATCAGCCTGGTCAGAGATCTGTAACATAGTGGTGGTGGAGTCTTCCTGTGGGCATCCCTATGCTTGATGAGGTTTGCCTCCCCTATGTATGGGGTACTTTGGGGCAGGGTGGTTGTAATTGTGAGCTGAATGTGGCTGCATTGGTGCGCTATGTGGTTGCTGTTGTACTGACTGCTGTTGATGTATAGGGCAGTCCCTAGCCCAATGACCTTCCTGTTCACAGGCAAAACATGCTTAATTCCTTCTAACATTTCCATATCCTCTATTGTCATTCCTGTCCTGTCTACCTCCTTTGCCTCTAGAATATTTACACAGATTAACATTGAGAGACTTTTTGCTGTGCGAAAAAAATTGTTCCCGACAACAGTTTACCTTCAATTGATTGTCAAGGAAGTCTTTTGCTAGCTTTATACTGGTTCAAAATGACTATTTTGTTTTTATTTCCTTTCTAGTGCCAAAACATTGTTCTTGTTTGCAATGGTTCTGTCACCACAACCATCGGTCAGGGTTGAACTAGAGATTGTACAGAAGGGATGAGCACGGGCCATCCTTGTCCTTAACCGTTTGTCCCTCAATTTTGTTTCTCAGATCGGCTGAACTAGAGGCCTGGGGCACATGGCTGGGAGCCTCAAGCCTCAAACCACTATGGCCTTTAGTCCTGTGCAAATTGTTACTTTTCCACACCAACATACTGGATAAAATTAGTATCTTGAAATGTGAAAGGCCTGAGGACTCCCCAAAAATTGACTTAAGTGCTTTTTTACCTCAAACACAGGGTTTAGCAGTCCTGAGTGTGGTGAAGGGGGGATGTAGTAGATGAACCAGCATGTGGACATAAACCTGGAGTATTGATTCTGCTGAAAAGGCATTTTGGGGGCCAGCTTACAAAGATGTGCTGTGATGTGGCTGATTGACACTGGGTCCTGGCTAAACTGTTTATAGGACAACGAACCATTGCTACTGAGTGTATATGGGCCCAATAACCTGCATATTCAATATTTCAATTCCATAATGCAAACCTGTTTTACACACCCAGCAAAGGACGACTGAATTCTGGGTAGGGAATAGAATGCAGTCACTAATTGTCAGGAAGACAGAATCCCCCGGCGGCCTTGCGGCAGATACCAGAAATGGGGTCATTTTTCAGGACTTGCTATCCTCACTGCAGATAGAAGATATACGAAGACACCTTCACCCTCTTGATCATGACTTTACAAAGGCACTCTCACAGGCATGAATTGTTGTCAAGGCTAGATATGTTTTTAGTATCGCACTTCGTGATCCCCAGGGTTTTGTCAGCATCGAAAATATGGTTATATCTGACCACGTGCCAGTTTCCATGGAATTAAAATGCATGAATATAGGAGTATTCTCCACATGGAGGTTTTTTTATGGAATGTCCTCTCATGAAACCTTTGGTGCTCATTTACGATCATGGTGGATAGAGTATACACAATACAACAAACAACATGTTAATGAACTGACTTGATTTTTGGCCAAGGCAGTTCTGAGGGAGAAAGTCCCAGCATACGCCACCACAAGGAAAAAATAGGTGATGTGAAAATACATGGAAGCTTGCTAGAGCAAGGGATTGGCATATAAAACGAATATGTCATCAGAAAACAAGGGGACGTGGTTATCAGTGAAACAAATTTGTGACCAATAGCTTATATTGTATGACCAACCATTACCATCACCATTAGAGGGTAAATGGATATGGAATTTTTAAAAATTGGGAACAAGGTGGGAAGGATGTTGGCGAATAAAGCAAAGGAACAACAGCCTGGAAATCACATTACGCGTTTGAGGGACGAGGCGTGTATAGTTTAGACATCTGGGCCATCAATAAAATTTTCCAAGAATATTACAGTAAATTCTATGCACCCTCTGATACACTCAGGAATATTTTGGAGCTCTTGAACTCCATCCTACTGCCATCAGAGGGGGGTAGGGCTTGCCTAAATAGACTGGTGACTATAGAAGAGGTGAAATACACCATATCATTACCAAATGCAAAAGCCCCCGGCCCTGATGGCTTTAGTTCAGACTTCTATAACATGTTAGCACTAGAGGTGTCTGAGCCTCTGGCATCCTTGTTTAATGACAACCTCACCGACAGAGAATACCCACCAACTAGTAATGAGGCGTTCATTAGGCTTCTCCAAAAGAAATATAAAGACCCCTGGACTGGGGCTCCTTCAGTACAATATCTCTATAAGACCAGGACATTAAAGTACTAACCAAAAGATTGACCCCAATGCTACCCAAGCTGATTTGTATATCCCAGTAGGGATTTGTGATGGGCAGATCAGCAACCTCAAATGTCTGGATGATTTTACTGGCTCTGGAACAGGTTAAACTGAATGAGGTCTCTCTGTGGTTCATGGCACTTTTGGCCCTGTACGCAGAGAAGGGCTTCGATAATGTGTGTTGGAAATGGATGTAGAGAGTCATGGAAAAGGTGGGATTTACAGGTACCTTTTTGCATTTTCTTCAGATGATATACAAGACACTCATAGCACAGATTCTAACCTCTGGGCCTCCCTCGCAGCCTTTTCTCCTGTAAAAGGGGACACTGTGACGCCTCCCAGAAAAATCCAGAATTTTTGAGGTAATACAGACAGGTTAGACTTACATCAAATCAGCATGCTTTGCTGATATCATTCAGGTCATGTCAAATCCCCCAGTACAGTTGACCCTATTGGTGCAACTTTGCCAGAGATTTGGGTCTTATGTGGGTCTACGCATCAACGTAGATAAGAGCGAACTGATGTTTCTGGCAAACAGACTGAAAGTGATAGAATCTGGTCAGGTGATTGTTTGCTGGTGGTCAAAAAGCACATATTTAGGCGTATGCATACCTAGGGACGTTATGCACTATATGGGGTGAATTATATCCCACTGTTAAAAAAAAATATTACCATGTGGAGTTGTGGAGGTTTGACGGACCTCCCTCTGTCTCTCTTATTAAGATGGTTAGCTTTGCAAGGATGTTCTACCCCCTGCAGACAGTACCAATCCTATGCAAATATTTAAACATAGCCCCACTAAAAAGAGGTTTCTCAGCCTTTTGTGGAAAAATGGGAAGCCCTTTATTTGTCTTAGCAGATTTCAGCTACCTAAATCCTTGTTGGGAGCAAACCTACTAAACATACTATAGTATAATTTAGCTAGCCTATGCTAGGGACTGGGTACTGGAAACCAGCTTCTATACCAACAGGAAGCAAATAATAGCCCCATGGTCACTGCGAGAAATGCTGAAAAACATATGTATCTCTCAATACTATATCGCATGGAGGCAAAACGGCAAGTTGTCATGGTCCTCGGGACCACTGTCCCTGAGAATGCCTATGTGGTCATGTCTGTCCTTTCCACAGGGGCAAGAAACGGCTCATTTCATGCTATGGGAATGACTAATTTAGAAGAAATGCTTGGCTCTGATAGTTGCCCCATGGCTTTTCATGAACCTAAATGCAAATACTGGATTCCAGGTTCCCACTTCCTCCAATGCCTACAATTACAAAGTTTATCCAGGGCTAAATTTTCACCCAGGGAGAAATTGTACCCATGGACACCGATCAGAAAAAATCTTTATCATGTGTCCACTCCAGGTTAGCGGATGCAGTATTGCCTTAATGCTTTCTTCCTAAAAAAGTGTTGGAGAAGTGGGCGGCCCTGATTGGCCGCCCCCCTCTGGACACCTGGCAGCTAATACATGCAGGATAGGCTAGAATGATGGGGGTAATGTTGTGCGAGTTGGGGGGGGGGGGGCTCTATTTTAAAATACTGCACCAGGCACCATTTTCTAATTGGAAAGATAGGATGACTTCTTGTCTGAAGTGCAGGGAACTGGCACATAACCCTTTTCTAATCTCTTATGGTCTAGTCCAGTGATCCACAGGTTTTGGCTAGAAGCCCTAGATTTTATGGCTGGGCTATCAGGTAGACACCAAGTACGATGGCCAATCACATGTTTATTGCATACCAGTGAGTTAGGGGGAGGAGCCCCACCTAGGACAATAAAAAGATGTGATATCATTGTTACATTAGCAGTTAAAAAAGTCATACTAACTGGCTCAGGGCAGACCCACTGATTATGGCGGAAGTAAAGGGTCATCTCCATAAACTCACGCTAATAGACAAATGCTTTTAGAAATAATATACTAAACATTTCTTTGCAACATAGTTTTTGGGGACATTTGCAGGGGGGGGGGGGGGATGGAGAAGACTACTACTCCCAAGAAGGTTTGGCTAAGTGGTTGGCACTGCAGTTCAAGTTTTGTATGTTCTGATGTTCTATTTTGTTTGTAATATTTAAAAGTCCTTGGCCTGGCAACAGAAGTGCATACGAACTTCTGTCACATGTACAGAAATCATATGGTATTTTATTACATACTGTTACTTTGTTTGAACTATGTAAACCTTTGTTAAAATGTTTTAAACATAGCTAAATACATTTTTTTTGCATAACTCAAAGCACTGTCCCACAACCTACTAGTGGCCAGAGAATGGAGAGTTCACTGAGAAAACTTTGGCATAGTTTGATGTTTATTATATTTCTTTACCTGTTTTATGACAGGTATTTAAATACATTTTTCATCATATAATCTTTCAGAAAATTGTCTGGAAACATTGAGAAAATGGTTTGAATCTGTCTTTCAAACACATGTAAATTTATTTTGGGATGTAACCCAAGGGCTTAATTTTACGAAGTTGTCAAAAAAGTATCTGGGGTCTGACATTATATCAAGACTCAGTTTGGGGACTTCAATTTGGAATAGGGCAGATTTAGAAGGTCTAAGTTTTTGAAAACAAGCTTCTGTGGGTGGATTGAAGCAAGTATTGTTTAAAGGTGGATAAGTGAATATTTCCACTTTAGATGAAATAAAACTTGATATTCAGGACATTCACATTATTTCTGCTGATTTGCAGAACATCCAAATGTCTTTAAATGCCCTAAATGAGTCACTTATTCATAATAATGTGACCATACATTGGCTTGTGGTTTAATCGGGAACTTCAAACTTCTTGAATGGTACTTCCGTACACAAACTTCTTCCACAAAACAAACTGAATATTTAAGAGGCTCCTGTCTGGAAATCTGTTGACCCCCAACTGCTGTGACAGACAGTGCTGTGCCTAGCTGTACTCATGTACCCCTGAATGGCTGGAATATATGAATAACTGTTCCATTTCTAATTCTGGGAGCTGTCTGGTTAAATTACAGAAATCAAGACTGGAAGAGTGTATTTCACAGTGAAGATCAAAAAGTATGTGTGTTGGGAGTTTTCTGCTTTTATTTGGCAGAAGCAGATAGACTGTCAAGCACCCCTCACTGGAAGGTGTTTGAATTTAACAGAAGGCCAGCTGTCTAAATAGGGACAAAGAAATTGAAGCAAACCTGAACTTAAACCAAGCATCGATAGATATCAACCAAGCAGATTTGGGTGACTTGAAGTCTATGATTTCACCTTTATTCAAAAAAATTCCACCACTTGTGGTTGAGTTGGACAAACTGTTTATGAGAGCTAGTAGGAAAGTCATAGAGGCACAAGAACTAGTTAAGGACATATTGGTCAATACAGAGAAATTAGTTGGAGAATTTTAAGATCCTTGGTGGAGCATACCCTAGAACACATATACCCATTAATTGCTTGGAACACTTTCAATGGTTTTTTATGCTTTGCCTATTCAGTGTCACACTTACCTCTTCCTCACTAAAGCGCAGGCATTCCTCTACTGCGCATGCTTGTAGTTCTGAAGCTGGGCATGCCTCTGTTTCTAAGCTTTATCAATTCCATCCAATCAGCTGTCCAATCAGAAGATAGCCTCTTGATCAGCCCTGGCTATTTTGGTGGCCCACAGACTGCACTTTGTGTTCGTGCAACAAGTCTTATTAGTGCCGAGCCCCCTAGTTCTGTGAACTAGTTCCTGTACACCTGCTGCTTAATCCAGTGTTTCCTGTGTCCAGCTCCTGTGTTAACCCTTTGTAGGCAACCAGCAAGAAAGGTACTAGAGGGCAGATATGTGCCATACAAGTTGCTGGTCTCAGTGCTATAATTCAAGGGACTGCAGTGTGGCTGTTCCAGCAGTCCATCCCAGGATTTCCTCACTGCTGGACAAGAGTCCAGGTGCAGCTCCCAGAGGGAGTAAAAAGGGAATGGCTGCCAGGGAGCAGAGGGAGTAAAAGACTATAATGGAGAGGACTTGAGAACATTCCTCCCCACAGTGCTCCAGAGAGAGAGAGAGAGAGAGAGAGAGAGAGAGAGAGAAGAATCTGCACAAGGTTACTCTGGGTTTTTCTGCCTATTTGAAAATGGACTGTTATAGAACACTGGACAGCTGAAGATAAGTGCTCATGTGTTTGATCTTTAACCAGCTGACGTTCTGTTTTTTTTTTTTTTCAAACCAATTTTTATTAGTTTTTATCATTTAACAAAACAACATAAGAACATTGATCAACAGGGGGACAGAGCATAAAAAGGGAAGGTAAAATAGGGAGGGGGGGGACACTTAAAGAAGAATACAAAAGTCATCAACCATTTGTAGTAGCAGAAAATGTGTTATTTGTAATATACCACGTAGAGTATTGAAACTCGTTCAGAATCGATGAGCTCTCCGTGCTCGTGAAAGTACATAGCATAAATTTGTACCATTGTTGCCAGAAACAAGTTATACGATCATCACCCTGAATCCGGGCGTCCAACATCTCAGTATGAAATAAAGCTTTCAAGGAGGTAATAACTTGCTCCAGTGTGGGAGGTAAAAATGGAGTCCAATTACGCATATCATTCTTCTGGCCGCCAGCAAACAAACATTAGTCCAACGTTGTGAAGAACAGGACATTCCCTCCTGGTTGGTATTTTCCCATGAACCAAACAGAAGGAGTGAAGGGGCGTTAGGAATGAGATATCCAGTGACATCGGACACAAACACAACAATCTGACGCCAAAACTGCTCAATATTTTGACAAAACCATAGGCAATGTGAGAGAGAGGCATTAACCTCATTACATTTAGGACATTGAAAATGCCATTGTCCAGGCTGCATACCTAATGGTGCAGGCCTAAACACTTTGTAGGCTCTATGTAATAACATAAACTGCGATTCTCTCCATACCTCATTTACAATAGACTTCCTGACTGTCAAATAACCCTGTATAACTACATCCACAATTTCCGGGTCAGGAAAATCTCTTTGCCATAGTTTTACATTGGAAACTGATAGGGGTTTGGTAAAATAAGGCAGCAGAAAGGCATGTATATTAGATATATTTGGAGGGGACAGCGACAACAACCTGTCGAAGTCATTTGAACCCGTAAAGTCTGCACACTGATGTGCCAATGATCTGAGATAGGACACCGCCTGATTATAGTACAGGGGATGGAGCGCCCCTCCAGGAATATTGTATTTGCTTTGCAGAACCGATAGGGGTAATTTGGACATGTCCTGTCCAAAAAGATCTTTAAAATAAACCAGACCTTTCTCTTTCCATATTCTAAATGCTCCATATTCCTGTGCTTGAGGAAACAGGGGATTACCACATATAGGAAGATATTGAGAGAAG